>NC_087180.1:19251614-19254114 GCF_035594125.1 Scylla paramamosain | reverse complement strand
TTCATCTCTCGTCCTCCTCCTCCTCCTTTTTTTCTTCCTTACATTCAGTTCCTCCTCCTCTTTACCCTCACTATCCCATCCTCCTTCTCCTCCTCCTCTTCCTTCTCCTCCCCCCTCCTCCTCCTCCTCCTCTTCCCCACAACAATGCAAAAATTCGCCAATTGAAGGAGGTAAGGAGAATAATGCAGACACAACCCCGCTATTACGTCCCTCCCTGTGCAGTCTGACCCCGTTAAGACGACTCGAGGCCAGAAATGTGTTTACTACCGTACAATTAAACAAAGGTAATGTTGCACGCGCACACCTGTCCTCTCTCTCTCTCTCTCTCTCTCTCTCTCTCTCTCTCTCTCTCTCTCTCTCTCTCTCTCTCTCTCTCTCTCTCTCTCTCTCCGGTCTAGGTGTTCTTGGGTTAATAAGCTAGACAGAAGAGAGAGAGAGAGAGAGAGAGAGAGAGAGAGAGAGAGAGAGAGAGAGAGAGAGAGAGAGAGACCTCCACAGTCTGGCCTTGCACAAAACCACCAACTCTTGTTAAATTTGTTTAAGTTTACCACAAGAAAGAAATTCCAACATGTCCGTTTTCTCTACAATTGTCTGTCTGTCTGTCTGTCTGTCTGTCTATCTATGTCTGTGTGCCTGTCTGTCTATCTGTATGTTTATCTATCTATCTGTCTGTATGTCTGTTTGTCCGTCTGTCTGTTTATCTATCTATCTGTCTGTCTGTCTGTCTGTCCGTATGCATGTATGTATTAGGTTAATATTATTCAGTTATACATGTAATTCTTTCCTTATTAAGTATATTTGCATGTATACTAGGACATACATACATACATACATACATACAGACAGACAGACAGACATACCGAACCCAAGAGAAATTACGACGAAGGAAACAGACGGAGGAGGAAGAAGAGGAAGAGGAGAAGGAGGAGGAGGAGGAGGAGGAGGAGGAGGAGGAGGAGGAGGTGGTGGTGGAAGAGGAGGAGGCAGAAAACCGGTCGTCCTTTGTGGGGGGGAGGGGGAGAGATGAAAGGAGGAGGGAGGAATGGAGAGAAAGAGGGATGGAGAGAGGTAGGGAGGGAGAGGAGAGCGAGATAAAGTGATGGTAGAGGGAGGGAGGGAGGGAGGGAGGGAAGGGAGGGTGGAAAGGGAGATACGAGAAACGAAGGAGGGAAGAGGAAAGGAAAGGAAGGGAGGCATTCCTCGCACGACCCAGAGAGAGAGAGAGAGAGAGAGAGAGAGAGAGAGAGAGAAGCACCAGTTAATCTCAAGCAGGTTCACTCTCAACTTTCTCCCGTGGTATAGTGAAACTGTGAAATGGTACGAGTAATATTAGTACTGATAATTCTTTCGCATTTTCTCATTCCCCAGTACCCATAGCAAACTCACCCTACCTCTCCCAGTCTCCCAGTAACCAGTAACCACCAACTTACCCCCTACTCTCATTAACTTCACCAATTCCACAGTTAGAATACTTCCCAGCATCTCATATTCTCATCTCTCTCTCTCTCTCTCTCTCTCTCTCTCTCTCTCTCTCTCTCTCTCTCTCTCTCTCTCTCTCTCTCTCTCTCTCTCTCTCTCTCTCTCTCTCTCATATTGAACTTCACTCCTATCAGTTTACGTGTTAAAATACTTCTTTCGCCTTTCCCATTTCCCAGTACCGAAAGCAAATACCTGTCCCAGTAACCAGTAACCAGTAACCTACGCACTAACCCTCATTAACTTCACCAATTCCACAGTTGAAATATTTCCCAGCATCTCATATTCTCAGTTCCCCAGTCTCCCAGTAAAATGAACTTCACTCCCATCAGTTTACCTGTTAAAATACTCCCCAGTTTTCTCATATATTCCACTCCCCAGTTCTCAGTACCCCAGTGACTGCCCACCTACCGTTCCACAGTCTCACAGTCACCCAGTAAGCAGAAAACTTCATCCCCACCAGTTTCCCAGTTAAAATTTTCCCCCAGTTTTCTCAAATATTCCACTTCCGGTAACCAGTAACCAGTAATTTCCCACCTACCCTTCCATCCATCCATTTATTCATCCATATATACATCTACTATCTAAAACCTCACCTATTCAACTTAACCTACCAGTCTATTTACAAACATCCCATCTAAGTACATTTCACAAACCAATCTTACCATAACAACTGCAAATATTTTACCCACACTCTCCTAAGGTAACAATAAGAGTCATCCACTCCCCAGAGTACCAGATGCCCCCTCAAGGTACTCCCTCAGGCCCCCCAAGAACAGGTTTATACCCCCCTTTCACTTCCCCCTGCCCCCTCCCTTGTGTTTATTAAGTGTTAAGTCTTGCATCAATGAAAGGAGGGATGAATGAAGTAAAATTCTGATGAGTGATTGAGTGAGTGAGTGAGGGAGTGAGGGAGGGAGGGACGGGAAAGAAAGAGGGAATTTAAAGAAGGGGAAGAGAAGGAAGGAAGGGAGAATGAAATGATAAATGTATAGATGAAAAGAAGGCAGGCAGGCAGGCAGGC
>NC_087180.1:19239114-19246614 GCF_035594125.1 Scylla paramamosain | reverse complement strand
ATCATTAGGACTCACACCTGCTCTCACCTAAATACACACACACACACACACACACACACACACAAACACACATACCACGCAAACACGGCGACCTTCAGAGCCACACAAACTGACGGTAAGTGCATTCCAACATACGCTAATCATCACTCATTCCATTTACAGACACCTTGAACACAACACAACGCAACAGAAGAACAACAAGAGGAGAAACACGAGGGAAGAAGGAAGAATATGCATCAAGAATGGAAGATGGAGGCAATCAAGGAGGGACTGAGAAAGGTAGAAGGAATAAACGAGAGAGGAGGAATGTAAACTCCTTGAACACAACACGAGGCGCTACACAAGAGAACAAGAGGAGAAACACGAGGGGAGATGGAAGAATATGCATCAAGAATGGAAGATGGAGGCAACAAAGGAAGGACTGAGAAAGGTAGAAGGAATAAATGAGAGAGGAAGAATGTAAACTCCTTGAACACAACATGAGGCGCAACACAAGAGAACAACAAGAGGAGGTGGAACACGAAAGGAGGAAGGGAAGAATTATGGATGAATGGAATTGACTCAGTAATCAAGTTATTAGTGCTGAGTCATTAGGGAGCTCTAAGACTAGATAAATTCATGTATGAGGATGATAGGTGGAAATGCATGAGAGGGACTACCTGGTGGCTTCTTGCATCAACCCTTGAGTTATGTTCTAAGGACGGTGTGAGAAAGATGGAAGGAATAAATGAGAGAGGAAGAATTGTAAGCACCTTGAACACAACACAACTCAACGACACACAATAATAATAAAGATAATAATGATTCAACAATATTTTACGGACAATTCGCTCCAACAGAAATCATTACAACGCAATTCTCTCTGTAACTTCGTTTTAAAACTGAAGTTCTTGGAGAATGGAGAACGTTGAAACAATGGTACGAGTTTTATAAAAGTGGACGGAATGAAATAGATTGGAAAAGGGAAGGAAGGAGACGAGGAACGGAACAGGAAGAGATGGAAGAGGATTAGATGGAACGAAATGGAATGGAATGGAATGAAGAAGGAATGAAACGGAACAGTGATAAAAAAAAGAAAAAGAAACGAATCAAGACAAGAAAATAAAACTAAACGAAGTGTAACAGGAAGGAAGAGAAAGAAAAACAAATGAAAAATGGAACAGAACAATACATAACGAAATGAAACGAAATAAAAAAAGAAAAAAAAAGAAAACAGAATGAAACAGGAGACAAAACAAAAAAAGGTAATCAAGGTAGAGTTATTTTTCACCTCTTACTTTAAATTAGATTAATATAGTTATAGCGGAATCCCGTAAGGGGGTAAGAAGTCTGCTGCTGCCTGTTGTCTTTTTGTTTGCTCCTTGTTCTTCCTTTGTGATCCTTGGTGTTCATTTTCCCATCAGGTGTGACGCATACTATTATCAATATTATCACCTTTAATTAACTTTTCGTGACGTGTTGTGTACAAGTAAAGTTAAGTTTAGTAATTGTGTATTGTGTGTTAACTTTCTCCTCTCTCTCTCTCTCTCTCTCTCTCTCTCTCTCTCTCTCTCTCTCTCTCTACCCTTCACTCTCTCTTTTTCTTTGTCTCTGTTTGACCTTTCTCCGTCCGTCTTTCTGTCCGTCTGTTTGTCTGTCACCACACCTTACCTTACCTAACACCCCCTCTCTCTCTCTCTCTCTCTCTCTCTCTCTCTCTCTCTCTCTCTCTCTCTCTCTCTCTCTCTCTCTCTCTCTAATGTGGTGTGGCGTAAGCGAGGACGTGCAGCCACCACCACCATCACCACCGCAACACTACCACCACCACCACCACCACATCATTGCACCACCACCATCGCCACTGAAGGTTGTCTGGATGGGCCCATCAACCACACACAGCCACGCGGAACCCAAGAATTACCATCACTTCAATGATTAATAGGTACGCACCTCTTAAATAGGTAGTAAATGTATTTAGACCCTTCGTAATATGAATTAATTACTTAGTGTGTGTTTGTGTCCTTGTCCTCCTTATTCAGTCATCCATTCCTCTAAACACCATTGATAAGGTTTCTAATTCCATAAAATTCAGTCTATACGCATTCAGATCCTATTCCCACCTTACAATATGTTTTGGCTTATGTCCTTAACCTCCTCCAAGTATACAGTTATTTAAATACCATAAGTATGGTTTCTGATCTTACAGAAGTCTATCTATAAGTATTCTGATTCTATTCTGTCACCTTGTAATGTGTTTTAATTACTTGATTTGTTTGTCTGAGTCCTTCACTTTCTATTCCGGTTACTCGATCCTATAATCAATAAGGTTTCTGATCCTACAAAATCAATAAGGTTTCTGATCCTACAAAAGTTAATTTATACGTATTCAGATCCTATCTCGCCAGTTGCAATACGTCTTAGCATGTTTCCTCCACCTTTTCCAGTTGTTCGATCTTCTTAACACCATTAATAAACTTTTCAATCCTATAAAAGTTAATTAATAACCGTTCTGATCCTATTCCGCTATCTTGTAAATATGTCCTGGTTACTTGATATGTCTGTCTATGTCCTCCCCATTCTCCTCCTCCTTCAGTAACTCAATGCCTCACACACACACACACACACACACACCACCACAAAAAAGTTTTTCACCCTGTATAAGTTAATTTAAAAACTCGCCAGTTCTGTTCCTTTAAAAACCACAAAAAAGGTTTCCGATCCGACTCACGTAACTTAATCTATAGACATTTCAATTTCAGTTGTATAAACACCACAAAACTTTCTGATTCTACATGAATTAATTTATAATGCTGAGTTAATAAAAAAAAAAAAAAGGTTAAATCAAAAACATTTTAATCTAAGTCCTTTAAACATCACAAATAGAGTTTCTAATCCTACATAAATTAGTCTATAAGCATTCCATTCCTGTTATTTAATATGATTCTTTTCCTTCTCCTCCTTCTCCAGTGACTTAATATTCTACACACCTTAAAAGTTTTAAATCCTAAGAAATAATAGCCTATAGCCATTCCAAGCCTATTATAGTTCTCCTCTTCGTCTTCATCATCTTCCTTCTTCTCTATTGACCTGATCCTCTAAACACCACGAGAAAATTTTAAATCCTGCTTAAATTAACCTCTAGGCATTCCAACCTCACTCCACCAACAACCAGATGCCATACCGCCACCAGCTGGATTCCTTGTCGCCACCACCACCTTAAGCTTCTCATCACGACCCAAGTGGACGTGGTGACTCAGATTCAAGTGCATCACAAGACGACAACGGAGAAAGACACGCCCCCTCACAGCCTTACAAAACGTACGTTGTTTATATACGGCGTACGCCCGCGAGCCAGCTTATCTCATTTCTGATATAATAATAGAATTTCTCTCTCTCTCTCTCTCTCTCTCTCTCTCTCTCTCTCTCTCTCTCTCTCTCTCTCTCTCTCTCTCTCTCTCTCAGCCTTTTTCTTCAAAGAAGTACTTATTTACAGACTAAATAAACTTTTACGGCTGTGGAGGAGACGAGAGTGAGAGGGCGGCGCGAAACTTTAGAAGAAATGACCGATGGACAGGGTCACCCTGATAGTGTGATCTGACTCGTCACGTGATAATGCCCTCAGGAAACGTTGTCAAGTATTGTGGTGTTTGCAAAAACCAGTGCAGCTATCACTAAAGGATAAACATTTATTACATTAACTTGCCTTTTCAGAGCATTACATTGTATATATACACTATATATATTGGGCTTGTTTTGTGTGGTTCCTGACGGTGGAATGGGCGAGTTTTGGGTTGTTTTTCAGGCGGGAAAACAATCCGCGACCTGGCAACTTCTCCTGGGCAGTCGATTGTTTTCTAAGCAGTTTGTGCCAGGCTGTCACGGGGTACATAGTGTCTGGAGTGTGGCATATATCTGATAAGGTTAGTCAGGCTGTGTTATTACATTAAGCCCGCATTCTGAAACGCTTTGCTCTCTCTCTCTCTCTCTCTCTCTCTCTCTCTCTCTCTCTCTCTCTCCACGACTGTTTTCAAAGGCCACAGAGATGATCAACCGGGTTCTCAAGACTGTTTCTCCTTTCAATTATGTAGAAATCTTGTTAATCTGTCGCTAAACCATAAAAAAAACACTCTTAAAAACCTGGGTAGCTTCACCACGACTGTTTTTAAAGGCCAGAGAGATGATTAGCCACGTTCTCAAGACTTTCTCCTATTAATAACGTATAAATCTTATTAATGTATCACTCAAATCACATGAACAACCTTAGAAACCCGTGAAGCTTCGACTAAACTAGAGCCTTTTGAAAGTAATGGAGGTGAGGCGCAGAAGTGTTTCAGAATACAGCCCGTGGATCCGCAGCCTGTCTGCTTCACATTCCCCGCCACACTCGCCTCAAGACTTACTGCGCGTGTTAATAGGTCATCCTGGTGGCATCTTTCTGTTCGTCTTGCTTGTTTTAGAATAGGTAGTTAGGTAGGTAATTACGCAGATAGATAAATAGATAGATGGATAGATGGATAGTTATAGATAGATAAACAGATAGATTTCTTTTTCTTTATATGGACGAGGGATACGGAAAAAAAAAAAAAAGAGCTTAGTGAAGATGCCAGTCCCAAAATAGTAGAGGCAACAGGACTATCCAAAATAAGAGGAGACAGACAAACAGACAGACAGACAGACAGACAAATAAAAACAGACATTCCAATACATAAACGCTGTAACATTTTCTCCAGTCATTCATTTTAAATCATAAAACACTACGTATTTTTTTCTTAGTCATACTTCAACACGACTCTTTCTCTCTCTCTCTCTCTCTCTCTCTCTCTCTCTCTCTCTCTCTCTCTCTCTCTCTCTCTCTCTCTCTCTCTCTGACACGCTTATCTAGAAAAATCTCAGTATCCTTTTTGCATAGAGAAAGTTGAGAGACTTCTATATAAATCAATCGAAATCCTCACAGAAATATATATATAACTTTGAATATATATAAAAAATATTGCGAGAGTAACAGAGAGAAGGAAGCAAGTAAAGGCAGCCACAAAAAGTAAATAATAAACAATAAAGATAATAAACAAGAACAGGCCAGTAATATATAGCTTGATGTCCTTGCAACTGACTCAACGACCCATCACGACTACGACTACGACTACATCTGGACATCCGGTGACAAAATGCAAAGGTCGTGGGTCGTTCCTTCATTCTGCCACCTAATGCCGCACTCCTGCTCTTTGTCTGTCTGTCTGTCTGTCTGTCTGTGCGCTTTTCTCCCAGTCTTCCTGTCTCTGTTTTGTCTGTCCATCTATCTGTGAGTTTTTCTGTCTATATTTGCATCTGATTATATGTTTGTCCTTCGGTGCGTCTCTGTTCCTGTCTCTCTCTCTCTGTCTGTTCATCTATGTGTGCGTTTTTCTGTCTATATATGTATCTAATTATCTGTTTGCCTGTTCATTTGCGTGTTTATTTATCTGTCCACCTAATAATTTCCTCTTTTCTCTCACTGTCTCTCTAGTTATCAATCCATCTGTCCATTTGTCTACTTGCCTGTCTATCTATAAGACCACCTAACAAACGTCGTCTCTTACCCGCCTCTCTGTCTCTCCTCACTCACTCCTGAGCCTCACGCAGCGTCTCTCATCCTTGCATCGTCACTTCTTGTCGCCTAACACATTATACCTGAGCTACTTTTTGCCTCGTCGGTCAAGGACAACTGTGCTGGCTGGCGTCTGGCGAATATAAGAACGGGAACTCGGTAGAAAATGTTAGACTGGTTGGCGTTGTCTCGTAACTTCAGATTAACATCGACTGGGAACTGGGTATGCATATAAGGACTGTCTTCCGAAACATTTCTGCGCCCATCTCTCTCTGCTACATTCAAAACGTTCTAGTTGAGATCACAAGGTCGGAATTGTATAGAAATGTATAATAATAAGACTTTTTTTGTACTTTACTCTTGTATCATGGCGTATTGCAAACACACACACACACACACACACACACACACACACACACACACACACACACACACACACACACACACACACACACACACGAGTACAAACATAGGATTTTTTCACAGCTCAAACACAACGATCTCCAATAAGCTATAAGGACGAGAAATCCACAGAAATACAAATAGAATCCCTCTACTTTCCCCTCTTCCTCCTCCTGCCTCTCCTCCTCCTCATTGCCCATTCAGCAGGAGTAAGCGGATATCCCTGGTGGTGCAAAGTGATGAGGGAGAGTTGTGAGTGAGCGCGACATTCTCTCTCACCTTCCTCTGCTAAAATAGAAAGCTGGGAGGAACACTGAAAAGACGGGAGGTGTGTGTTTGTGTGTGTGTGTGTGTGTGAAGGGCTGTACAGTACCATCATCTCCATCACTGTTATCACTGTACCATCATCATCATTAGTAAGGCCTTTATCATTGTTTTCTTAGTTGTTGTTGTTGTTGTTGTTGTTGTTGTTGTTGTTGTCATATCTCTACTTTTCCTCCTTCTCCTCCTACTCTGCTCCTCCTCCTCTTGCTCATATTCCTACCCTCTTCCCCTTCCTCCTCCTCTTCTTCCTCCCCCGCCATCTTGTTTCTCATTAAGTCTGCACCTTTTACGACACAAACACAGTAACCTTTCCCGCAAGAATTCAGACCAACGGGTTAACACACACGCATACTTTTCCTCTTACTCTTAATTCCTACCATGATTTTTCTCCTCTTACTTAACTTCTATACTCCCCTTTACATAAATTTGGCGATTCCTGCTCTTACGATACAAACTTATCTCTTTTTTCTCTTTTTTTTTCAAATTTTCAGACCATTGTGTAACTAGTATTAGCATTCTTTTTCATTTTTTTTTATTAATTTTCTTCTTTTCTCCCTCTCTCTCTCTCTCCTTACTTAATTTCTCTGTTCTCTTGCGCACAGACTTTGCCTATTCCTTCTCTTACGATACAAACTTCTTATTTTTATTTTTTTTATTTTCTCACATACGTTTAAAATTACCCTTAACCTCTCTCTCTCTCTCTCTCTCTCTCTCTCTCTCTCTCTCTCTCTCTCTCTCTCTCTGGCGACATTTGAAGAGAGTTATGACCCAATCGAGGTCACAGTTTCACTCACTATGGAGATAAGAACTTTGGGAGAAAACGAGGGACAGGAAATGAAGTTTATTTTACCAAGACGAAGGTGGAGTGGTCACGTGACTCGGGAAGTTGCGATGAAGTTTATAGTAAGAAGAAAGGAAGGAAGTTTAGTGAAGTTTATCAAGAGGATTTTTTTAACACGTGGGTGTGGATCTGAAGTTGCGTTTAGTTTAGTTTAATTTGATATGGTTTAAAAGAGTTTGGTTTATCAGGAAGTTTGGTTAGATATGCCAGGAAATTTAGTTAGGAGAGAGAGAGAGAGAGAGAGAGAGAGAGAGAGAGAGAGAGAGAGAGAGAGAGAGAGAGAGAGAGAGAGAGAGAGTCATGGGTGGAGTGTGAGGGGCAAGAATGAGGGTGGAGTAAACACCAAAAGAGAGATAAAAGACGATGATAA
>NC_087180.1:19231614-19234114 GCF_035594125.1 Scylla paramamosain | reverse complement strand
GGTCCCTTACTGGTGGGTCATGTGTCTTCCTCCTCCTCCTCCTCCTCCTCCTCCTCCTCAAAGCGTCTAGGAAGAAAGTTGTAGCCAGCTGTGTAGAGGACTGACTGTTTTTATTTTAGATGGGTTTACTTAATACGTGGTTTCTGAAAGCCGAAGCGATTTAGAGGCAGATATAACGGAGATAATGAGGTACGATTTCACAGTCGCTTCCTGTCGATGTGATCGTTTACAGTGACAGGTGATTTCACTATATATATATATATATATATATATATATATATATATATATATATATATATATATATATATATATATATATATATATATATATATATTTTTTTTTTTTTTTTTCTTCTTCTTTTTTCGCGGCGTTGTTTCTTTTTAATTCTGATCCTTTTGCCGATTAAAAGAAAAAAAGGCTTGTAGCCACCTGTAGCACCTGTAGCATCAAGACCACAAAACGAATCTCCGGTGACGCTGGCTTGGGAGATGTGAGGCCTCCCTAATGGAGTTTGCCAATACATTTTATCTTTATGCAAATAACACAAGTTCTTCACCCCTTGTAGTTGTATTATTTCCTAAATCATATATGAAGATTGATTAACAGTACATCAACACTTTGTAGGATATAACAGTAATACCAGAAGACTTAAGAATAATTTGCATGGCGGCGTGAACTTACTTTAGGTCAGCTCACGTGTAGGGAAATCGGGAAGCTTGGCCATCGGCGCTTCCCTAATGTCGTTTCTTGCCTTCTTATTCTACTCTGTCCATTAAATTCTTCCGCTGCCTTTCTCGAATACTATTTTTTTCTTTTGTATCTTTTGTTCATTAAAAGTACTTGTCCTGTAATATTTTCTCCTAGCTCTATAATGGCAGTGGTTCTCAACTTTGTGTACCCCATGCACACCTTTTACCATATATCAGAATGTCATCTCCCCCTCCTTTCCAAGATCGTCTGCCTCAAAAAGTGCATTCCAAATAACATGCACATAATACTGAAAGGGGGTGGGGGTGCTCGTGACAGGAGGCTAGGTCTAGGACTCTAAGCAAAGCGTAAGGATACTTGCAGACGGATCATTGTTTTGGCCATATTATCGTGCTACACAGGTTGAAATTATTGTACTTCTGGTAAAATTATCGTACATATGTAATTATTCCAAATATTATGCAAAACTGCCACTTTCCAAATACAGCAGAATTTTACCAGAAGTACAATAATTTCAACCTGTGTAGTACGATAATATGACCAAAACAATCTGGCAACGCTGACTGCTGCCTAACAAGTTAACCAGTGTGGCGCGTCTATAAGTGGTGTTGGTACACGTCTGTTTCAACTCCCAGCCTGACAGATTTTTTTTTTTTTTTTGTGTGTGTGTGTGTGTAAACATGCCTACACAGTGGCTGCCAAGGCTTACCCATGAGTTAAACCTTCTTCAGTTGGTAATGAGGAAGGCGTGGGCTCTAGCAGTGGACACCCGAAGGCAGCAGTGGGTGAAAACAAGCAAAATAAAGAAAAGATTGGCTGTGAGAAGGTGCTAGACAGCCAGCCATAGTGACAAGGAGGCAGGAAGGTAGCACCACCGCAGGGAAGGTAAGGTCAGGAAGTGTTAGAATAAATTTAGGTAACTTAACGTAACTTTTTAATGAATAACTGAACAATCCACGGTTTTAACTCATTTTAACGCATCTCACCTAACCTCCAGCACAATATATCCCTGTGTCAGCCTCGTCTCGTTGCTAAAAACCGTAAAATTTAACTTAATGAAAATGTAAACAATCTGGGTCGTCTCTATTTACCAGCCATTATCTATCTTATTTGTGAGTGTTTTAAACCAATACTGTCGCAAAGCGGAGCCACATGACCAAGCTTTAATATCCGCTCGTTAGATATACCTGCCATTACTTAGTTTAAGTTTGACGAGGGTTTAAATGAGTGAGAAGGGTTGGTCGTCCCCTCCACTGGCCCCCCCAACCGCCATCTTGGATAAGGCTCCCCAGCCCCCTCCGGTTCCAATATTATTTTTGTTATTTCCTAAGTATTTTATTTCGGCTTGTAGCTAAGATTTTATGGTTTGTAAAAATATTTCGTTGTTTTTTAAGTTATTTGAGCGCGTGTGTTGCGTGAAAAGTGGTGATTTTGGCGTTGTTTTTGTGTAAATAAGAGGGCCGTTTTCGGCATTTTTTTTACGGTCCCAAACCTAAATTTTTTATTTCAGCCTGTACTAGGTTCTTATTGGTTTTAAAAAATAGTTGGTGTTTTTTTAAGGGTGTTGCCGTCCTGCTCAGTGAAATGCGTGCACCGTACACTTGTTTTTATTCGTGTTCAACTTCCAATAATATTGATTTTTTTTTTCGGTAGATTTTTCATTTGTGCTTGTAGCTCACTTTAAATGGTTTTAGAAAATAGTTCAGATTTTTTAAAGTGTTTTCCATTATGTTTAAGCCAGAATAGGTGGACATTTGAACGATTTTAAATGGGGTGAATGTTTCAACAGTT
>NC_087180.1:19199114-19229114 GCF_035594125.1 Scylla paramamosain | reverse complement strand
GTACGATAATATGGCCAAAACAATCTGGCAACGCTGCAACCGACATAACCGCGCGTTAGTCTGGTCCAAGATAGCGTTTTGTGAGTTTAGTTCAGATTTCGTCTGGTGCGATACCTGCAACAGTTGCAACTACAGGTTAGTTACGTACTTTAAACGTTCCTGTTGGCTGATTAAGAAAACATTTTTTACATTATTATTAGGAGAAACACTTGAGAACCTGGCTAATCATCCCTGGCCTGAAAATAGTGGTGAAGCGGAGGCGTCATCGCCATTTTAACCTCCACAGCTTCTCCCTAACCACGTGGCGCTCTGCTCAGCACTACTACTATTACTGCTGTTACTGCTATTACTGCGGTGCTCTGAGATATGTAGGAATCGAGGGAAGGAACACTTATTAACAGGGAGGAGTTAGGTATGGAAAAAAGAGGTGGAAAAGATGGAGGAGAGAGAAAAAATTAATGATGCTTATGTCTCTGCTTGCTTAGAGTTTGTTTTATGCCTGGCTGTTGTGAGTGATCGAGTTATGGAGGTGAAGAAAGAGAAGGCGTAAAGATGAAGAGGGAGAAAGAGAGACAGAAAGGTGTACTTAGAGTGGAAGAAGAGGAAGAGATGGAGAGAGACAAGGTTGAGACGGACAGATGGTTTGTGGATAATGTATCTAAACTGGTTTGTGGATAATGTATCTAAACTAAGAATAACCATAATTAGTACCAAACCAAGCCTAACCTAACGTAACCATGATTAGTATTGCCATACCAAATTTCCTTCTCTAACACAACCATTTTTCATGTCTACAAGTTAACAGAAACTAGTAACAAATTGTCCTTATCAACGCAAGCATATTTCACTTCCTCAAGTTAACAAAGTATTCATAATGTGTATTTTTCCCCATTTTTCTCCATAACACAAGCTCATCTCATCTCCTACAGACAACAATGGCTTCTAGAAAGAGGAAGCCGGTTACCACGCACTTCAAAACCAGTCTCAGTCTACAGAAGGTAGTTGAGTTTCTTCCTACTCAGCACCGTCTCTTCCACCCGGGTGACTTTTCAGAGGAAGGTCTACTGAGTGATGACCTGTATTTTGTGGTGAGTTTGTGTCTGTGTGTTAGGAGGTGTAGTGTAAGTTATTTGAGTTTTCAAGGGAGTTTTCATGATTATAGTGGTAGTTTAATAAATATTTTAGCTTTTAATAGGGTACAGTGGAAGTTATTGGGGTTTTCAAGGGTGTTTTCATAATTTGGTGGTAGTTTAACAAGTATTAAGGCTTTTAACTGGATGTAGTGGAAGTTACTGGGGTTTTCAAGGTTATTTTAATAATTCTAGTGGTAGTTTAATAAATATCTAGGCTTTTAACAATGTGTAATTGAAGTTATTGCATTTTCAATGGTGTTTTCATTGTCTAACATGCATTTTATAATTTTAACTGGCTGTAGTGGAACTTGTTTGAATTTTCATTTTTATTTTTATTAAGTGGATGTAGTGGAGGTTAATGTGGTTTTCAAGGATTTTTTATGTTAAGTATTTTAAATTGTTAAGTGGCAGAGAGAGAGAGAGAGAGAGACCATCAATTTCTCATCTATTTCCAGGGAGATGTCGTGTCTTTTTCAGAGTTTCGTAAGAGAAAGGACAAACCTGTGGCAACGGCTGTGTTGCGTCCAGGTGAGAGTGTTGGTGTTGGTAGTGGTGACAGCAACACACCTTAGGAACACCACTTGCTTGTTTTGTGGGTGGTGGTGTTTAGAGGATAATTGTTGATGTTTTGTGTGTTTTTGATTTTTATGTTTGATGTTATTTTTCTGTCTCCTATCTATCATTGTGTCTGTCTTTTTAGTTATTCTCTCTCTCTCTCTCTCTCTCTCTCTCTCTCTCTCTCTCTCTCTCTCTCTCTCTCTCTCTCTCTCTCTCTCTCTCTCTCTCTCTCTCTCTCTCTCTCTCTCTCTCTCTCTATATATATATATATATATATATATATAGATAGATAGATAGATAGATAGATAGATAGATAGATAGATAGATAGCCTTCTATCTAATTTTATGTCCGTTTCTCTCCTAGTTTTGCTTCTCTTAATCTACTTTTCAATCTCACTCATTCACCTCACCAAACACACTCACCCACTCAGAGCTACACTCCCTCATCTATTCTCCTTCCCTCAGTTTAGCAAGATAGTGAGTAAAGATTGTGAATACATTGTGAGGAAGTAATATTGTTAAAAGATTATAAGAGCAAGATTGTGAACAAGATGGACAAGATTGAGAGACGATTGTGAGAAAAGATTGTAATCACTCACAAACATTCAAAACTACACTCACTCACCTATTCTTCTCTTAATTTAGCTTTCACTCACTCATTCACACACTACACCTATCTACACTCTTAATCCCATACCTTTCAGTCACTCATTCGCTCACATACTCAAACACTCATTTGTTCTGAGTTAAACATTTATCTATCCTCCTCTTAGTTTACCTTTCATTTACACACTCACACACACACATTGCTACACTCACCCATTTTTCTTCCCCCCCAGTTTTGCAAGATGGCAGCAAAGAAGTAGATACAGTGAAATGCGTTTTGACTGGCACATTCTTTGAAGAGCTGAAGAGGCCAATGAACAGAGAGGCGGTGTGATGTGGGTAGTCTTACACAATCCCTATGTGTTCCCTCGCAAGGAAACTAGCAGGGAGGTTGAAGCTTCTCATGGACACAATGTTTCCTTCGTACATGTGGGTCTTAGTGTTGCAGGAGGAGGACTCGGATTCATCTAGTGAGTCTTTATTTGTGCAAAGGAGGTTAGTTGTAAAAGGCTTTTTTGTTGGTTTTAAGTGAGTTAGGTGATGGTAATGATGTATCTTAAAGGATAGTAGCCAGAGTAGACAAAATTAATTAGTTTTGTTATATTAAGACAAGATCCAATGGAAGTATTGAAGTGTCCTAAGTCATGTTCACATAGGATTGGTATCAAACACCCCCCCCAAAAAAAAAAAAAAAATAAATAAATAAAAATAAATAAATAGATAAAAAATAAATGCCTCATGTGAACAGGGCCTAAGGGATATAGCAAGGATAGATAAAGGGTGGCTAATTTGTTAGATTATGAGGAGATCTGGTGGAGGTACTGAAGTGTCCTAAGGGGATATAACAAGGATAAGATTAAGAGGGGATCTGAAGGAGGTAATGAAGTGTCCTAAGAGATATAGAGTAAACAAGAACCTTAGTGTTAGAAATAAGGATAGGGCAAGAAGTAGTTGATAAGATTAGATTAAAAGAAGAGACAAGAAGAAATGGGTTATGAAATAGAGTGGTGGAAGACAGGAATAGATTGAATAATTATAAACTGGATCTGAGGTAGTGGTAGATGAATGGAATAGGCTCAGTAACTATTCCTAACTTTTTTTTACTTTACCAAACAAATGCCTTCCACCCTAACCTTCACAGCTAACTCAAAATCCACATCTTTCACCTACCACAGCCTACCCAGAGACGACCAAGGCACAGGGGGCATCCCTACCACGTCTCATGCTGCACAGGAGACCCCCACCGTTGTCTCCGCACGTGATACTCCTTCCACTTCCAGAGCACAGGACACCCTCACATCTGCCTCCTCACAGCACATCCCAACCACAGCTAAATGCCCTGCCAAATTCACCTCTTCCCCATCTAAATGCTCTGCCACACATAGCCTTCAACCCTCCACATCTTTCACCACAAACACCACCACAAACACCACAAACACCACAGAGCCACCACGCCAAAGGTCCAGAAGGCTGTGGCCAACCTTGAAAATGCTTTCAGAAGCAAAACATGATCAGAAACTCTGTTCAATTGGTGTGGTGGTTGAAGTAGTAAAAGCTGGCAAAATAGCAATAAACACTACTCCATATGACATTGTTAGAATTACTGATGAATGTCTAAATCATGCACCCTCCTCTCAGACCTGTTTTAATGTGAAAATATTCCACAATGACTTTATAGACTGGAAAGAGGGTGGTGAACCGAAAAGAGGTTGCGTCATGGTGCTGATGAATATGAAAGTAAGTATGATGGTGAATTTCTTGGTTTTTATGGTGATTTCAAGGCTGTGTGATTGTAATGGAGATATAATTGTGAGTGTCATAGTGAATTCTTTGTTGTAGTGCCAGATTAACACCAGAGAGTCGGGTTAAGTTGAGCCTGTGTTCAGAAATGCTACTCTCACCAATGACATATTAAAAGTCAGGGATGATTAGCTGGGTTCTCAAGAGTGTTTCCCTGTTGATAATGTAGAAACGTTATTAATCTGTCACTGGAACCATAAGACGCCCTTGAAATCCTGTGCAACTTCAACTAGAGCCTTTGGAAAATAGTGGTGTGGCATGAACGTGTTTCGGAATACAATTAGTGTGTTTTCTTAGTTCTGCAAATATTTTAGGCTCTTTACAGGATATAGTGGGAATTTCTCTCTCTCTCTCTCTCTCTCTCTCTCTCTCTCTCTCTCTCTCTCTCTCTCTCTCTCTCTCTCTCTCTCTCTCTCTCTCTCTCTCTCTCTCTCTCTCTCTCTCTCTCTCTCTCTCTCAAGGGTGTTTTCATAGTTTTAATTAATAGAGTTTTAGTATGGTGTACTGGAAGTTATTAGGATTTTCAAGGGTGTTTTCATGATTCTAGTGATAGATCAACAAGTGTGTTAGTCTTTTAACTGTATTGGAAGTTAATGGGCTTTTCATGGGGTGTTTTCTTAGTTTTAATTAGTGTTCTAGGCTTTTAACAGGGTGCAGTGGAAGTTATCAAGGTTTTCAAGGATGTTTTTACTATTCCATTGGTAGTTTAACAAATATTCATCACTTTTAACAGCATGTACTGGGACTTACAGATGTTATGATGATGATGTGAGGGTGTTACGTCCTGGCAGTGACTCTAGTATTAGTGAGGGTTTTAGGGCCTGGCAATGACTGTAGTGGTAGTGAGGGTGTTAGGGCCTGACAGTGACTGTAGTGGTAGTGAGGGTGTTAGGACCTGGCAGTGACTAGTGGTAGTGAGGGTGTTAGGGCCTGGCAGTGACTCTAGTGGTAGTGAGGGTGTTAGGGCCTGGCAGTGACTCTAGTGGTAGTGAGGGTGTTAGGGCCTGGCAGTGACTGTAGTGGTAGTGAGGGTGTTAGGGCCTGGCAGTGACTGTAGTGGTAGTGAGGGTGTTAGGGCCTGACAGTGACTAGTGGTAGTGAGGGTGTTAGGGCATGGCAGTGACTCTAGTGGTAGTGAGGGTGTTAGGGCCTGGCAGTGACTGTAGTGGTAGTGAGGGTGTTAGGGCCTGGCAGTGACCCTCTCTTCCCTGCACAGTGTGACATCTACAATGACATGAATGAAGGAATCATCTATTGTGTAAATGACGTCTGTGTCTACAAACAAAGTGATGATGGAAACGACCTCAAGTTTGTCTGCCACAACTCATGCAACAAGTCACCACACAGTGAGTGTGTCTGTCTGTTTTTCTGTCAGGTGCTCTCTTACCCTTGTTGTCTGTTGTTATGTCATTAGTTTGTCATTATTGTTTTGTTTTATCATGTTTGGTAATGTTACCGTTTGTCTGTCTGATGCTCTCAGGCTGGTGTCACATATGGTGCAGCTGCATGTCACACAAACAATTGAGAGGTGTTACACTATTGTGGCACCACATTGCCATGCTGCTGCATCACACTGGACATGAGGACAACACACACACAGTTCAAACATTGCCGGCCACACTGCACGTCACTCTGCTCAGCATACTGTTAGAGGCCACAGATCTGGGAAAAGACTCCACAGGAATATTTAGATAAAAATAGGAATGAAAAATCAAGGTGGGAGATTGGAGAAATTATGTATGATGTCTGGTTAATCTTTCCTGTGAAGATATTGGCCTCCCAAACTGTGTGTTGTGACTGGCAATGAGAGGCTGCAGAAATTGCAACATTTCTTCAAAAGAAAACAAGATTATTCAGTAATACCCAAAGAACTTTTCATCATTTCCTTCAGTAGTTTTCTTTCAGCATGGAAAGGATGAAGCCAGTATCTCTGATGTGTGGGTCTTTAAGTGGTCCCTCCACCTCAGGTGCACACACAATCTTAACACTGTCTGCTAATGGGTACACCCTTTACATATCAATCACTCTGAGACATTTTTCCTCATTCTCCAGCCACCTGCAATCTTTAAACTGGGTACAAAGTGCAAAATCTATTCTGGATGCTGAAGTGACGTATGTGCCACATGTGGCCTTGGCTGGACACTGTGACTTGGTGCTACTCATGTAGTGCCCCTAAGTGTAACACCTGCCTTATCCTTGTTGTTGTTGTCCTCATTGTCATCATCTTTGTTGCTGTTTTGTCATTAGTTTGTCATGTTCAGTATTTGTAGATAGTGTTCCTTATCATTTTCTTCATAATGTTCAGTGTTATTTCAGTCTTCACTATCTTTTTTTTATTTAGTGTCATTGTTATAGTCATAGTTATCTAGTCATCTTCATTGTTATCACCATTATAGTGACATATCTATACATCATCATTGTCATCATCATTTTATGTTTCACTATTTTAATTTTCAGGAACTTAACGTAACCTCACCTCATCTAATCATCATTGCTGTCATCATTTTATATTCTCACTATCATAATCTTCAGCAGCCTAACCTAACCTAACCCCACAGATGAACTTGTAACACGCGAAGTGCGGCGTGTTCTCAGCTGGTGGGAGGAAATGAAAATCTTTTTCTTCCTCCCACCTCCATATCCTGCATTGCCAGACACAGATTTACAACTCGTCACCATTAATGAAATAAATCCACCCTTGCCTTTCACTATCAACGGCAAGGTGAGAGAGAGAGAGAGAGAGAGAGAGAGAGAGAGAGAGAGAGAGAGAGAGAGAGAATGTATTATTGCTCTAGCCTGTTTGGTAAGAGAGGTTAAGTGTGTGTGTGTGTGTATTAACATTGTCACTTTTTTTTTCCACTTAAGAGGGGCTAATAGCAGTAATATCTGTAGTAGTAGTAGTAATTGGAGATGGTTACTTTGATGATGATGACAATCCTGATGGTAATGATGGTGATGGTGATGATGTCCTTACTTGCAGGTGATGAAAAAGGAAATATTTTCTCGGCCAGGTTGTCCCATAGTGGTTTTGCGTGTCTTTGATGGAACACCCACTGCTCACAACTATGAGGAGGTGAGTGTGTGTGTGTTGTGTGTGTGTGTGTGTGTGTGAGAGAGAGAGAGAGAGAGAGAGAGAGAGAGAGAGAGAGAGAGAGAGAGAGAGAGAGAGAGATATTCATCTCTACAAACAGACACACACACACACACACACACACACACACACACACACACACACACACACACACACACACACACACACACACACACACACACACACACACACACACACACACACACACACTTACACCTACCTCTCCGTTCCCTCAGCTGCCCCCTGGTCGTCATCCAGTAGAAAACATCCCAGGCACAAGCTTCAGTGGACCTGGGAGCCTCGAAGTGAATATTATGATGGTATTCTTTTCAAGAATCCCACCTCTTCTGCAGCAGCTTCAGGTGTGTTATGGTGTGTTGGAGGTTGCCTGGGGTATTCTAGAGGGTGGCTGGGTGGTAGCGGTGGTGGTGTGTTAGAGGTCAGCTGGGTAGTGGTGGTGGTGTGTTCTGGTCTAGAGGTTGGCTGGGTGGTGGTGGTGTAGAGAAGGCTGGCTGGGTGATGATGGTGGTGGTGGTGGTTTAGAGAAGGCTGGCTGGGTGGTGATGGTGGTGGTGGTGTGTTCTGCTGGTCTAGAGAAGGTTGGCTGGGTGGTGGTGGTGTGGTGTTGTTGAAAGTTCAATAAGTTTGACTAAAACAGGATAGGAGATCATTGTTTAGTTTGGGTTGGGTTAGGTACAGTAGGTCACGGGATAGGTTAGGTCTTATCAACTCTCCTCTAATTGACTGTCTTCAGCCTCTCTCATCAGTGCAATGTTGCATCTCTTGCTGTCTTCTGTGGCTACTTTCATGCTAACTGCTCTTCTGATCTTGCAAACGGTGTGCTTCCCCTCTTCCCATTGCCTCACTGCAAAGACTTTCTTCTTTCTCTCATCCCTATTCTGTCCACCTCTCTAATGCAAGAGTTATCCAGTATTCTCAGTTATTCATCCCTTTCTCTGGTAAACTCTGGAACTCTCTGCCTGCTTCTGTATTGCCTCCTTCATATGACTTGAAATCTTTCAAGAGGGAGGTTTAAAGACACTTATCTTTTAATTTTTGACAACCACTTTTGACACAGTTTGAGGACTGGTACCTCAGTGGTCCTTTATTTATTTATTTATTTATTTATTTATTTATTTATTTATTTATTTATTTAGTTTTATTTTATTTTATTTTATTTCATTTCATTTTATTATTTATTTATTTATTTATTTATTTATTTATTTATTTGCTTGTTTATTTATTTATTTTTCTCATAACTTTGTTGCCTTTGGCTGGTGTCCCTCCTACATAAAAAAAAAAAAAGTACAGTACAGTACAGTACAGTAGCCCACTGTTGACCAGCATCTCTCAAGTTTGATTAGGTTAACTTACTTACATTAGGTCATAGGTTAGGTCCAGAAAGCCACAGTTGACCAGCATCTCTCAAGTTAGATTAGGTTAAATTAATTACTGTAGGCCATAGGTTAGGTTAGGTTAAGTATAAGAGGCAGTAAGTGACAAGTGTGCTCCCCCAGATGGGCAGTTCAGTGGAGATCACTGAAGTAAGGCAGGAGAGACTGCCTAATGGATTCTGGCGGCTGGTGGTATATGTGACCACAAATATTAATCATTACATCCATATGTTGCATGTGCTGTAGCCACAACCCAAGTCCCTGGAGAAGTAAGTGCCTGTCTTGCATTATTGTTGTCACCCTTATTGTCATTAGTATTATTGTCATTGTCATTCCCTATTGATCTTAATAAGAGTGATTAAAAGGATACAGGGGATGAAGGGTATTCCTTACAAATAAAGTTTTTAAGTTTACATTGAGGGGATCTGATGGAGGTCTTCAATTGGTGCAAGGGACATAACAAGAGTGACCATGAGGGGATCTGATGGAGGTATTAAAGTGGTATAAGGAACTTAAGAATGACTAATGGGATCTAAGGGAGGTCTTCAAGTGGTATAGGGGACATAACAAGCCTGATTAAGAGGGGAACTGATGAAGGTCTTGAAGTAGTATAGGGGACATAATGGGTGATGTAAGCAAAATTTGCAGGGTCAATAATCAGAATAGAACAAGAAATAATGGGTTCAAGCTTGAAAGGTTTAGGTTCAAGAAAGGAATTGCTTCTTAGGTGGAGTGGTGGATGAAGAGAATGATCTCAGTAATCAAGCTGTTAGTGCTGAGTCATTAATAGGAGCTTTAAAAGAAGATTAGATAAATTTATGGATGAGAGTGACAAGTTGAAACAGCCAGGCATGTTTCATAGAGGGACTGTCATGTGTAGGCCTGATGGCTTTGTGTACCAAGCCTTGTGTTCTTATCCAGCCTTGTTATATCCTATAGGACACTTTACCTCCTCCACCAGGTGCCCTCTTCATCTACTTGTCTTTCCCTCATTACTAACCCTGTGTGATGTGTGTTTTCCTAATGTAATTTAACTTTATCCTTTCTGAATGATTCTTAAAAATTCATATATTTTTATTTATTTATTTATTTATTTATTCATTCATTCATTTATTTATTTATTTATTTATTTATTTATTTATTGTATTTATTTATTTATTTATTTATTTATTTTATTTTATTTTATTTTATTTTATTCTATTTTTTGGTCTACAGGAGATTTTTGGAATGGAATAAAGCAACTTAAAGTGAATTTGAGCATAAGCAAATGGAAGCAATTGAAGAAAATATGAAAATAAGGAATAATAATCATAATAATAATAGCTTAAGTCTCATTTTGGTGTTATCTTTGTCACTATCCTGTGTGTATATATATATATATATATATATATATATATATATATATATATATATATATATATATATATATATATATATATATATATATATATATATATATATATATATATATATTGTGTGTGTGTGTAGATCGGAATATCCTGTTTATGTGCTTTTTTAGGTGATAGTGTGTCCTGAATCATTACTCCCCAAATCTTTTTTTGTTACTTTCGTTATTATTTCTTGTAATTTATTTCTTGTAATTATTTATTGTAGTTATTTTTATTGTAATTCCATGAAGGTCTCTACTTTTCCCAATTTCCAACATGTGGCATTTTTTGGCATTAAATTTTAGTTTTCATCTTTGGTTCCATGCATGTATTTTGTCAATATCCTTTTGTAACTCCTTGCAGTCATTTTCATCCTTAATTGTTTTTTATTATTTTTTGCATCAGCGAATAGGTTTATAAAATTATTTAGATCCTCTGCTATATCATTAACATACATTTGAGACATAATGGGTACCAACATAGAACCTTGCAGTACTCCACTTGCTCTTTTCGCCAGCTTGAATTGCAGTCTGATTACTGTTCTCATTCTCCTTGTAACTAATCATGCTTCTCAGTGTTGCACCCTTGAGTCTTCCATTCTCTAACTTCCACGTATGTGTGCGCGCATGCGCATGTATTTTTGGGGTCGAGAGGATGTGACTTTGTATCAGTGCTGGCAAGTAGCTTTTTTTGTGATTTATAGTCATGTTCTAGGTAGGATTAAGGTATCAAGGAAACGAGATGCTGTATTATTTTTTTTAATTAATTAATTATTTTTACCCCCAAGTAAATGTGATTTTGTTCAACTGTTTCTTTGTACCCTAGCAGGTATTGATGTCTGGTGAGTTTTAAGCAAGCTTAATAAAGGGGGAGGACATCTTTCTACTCGTTACATTATTAGCAGTACAGATGAACGCATAAATCATATATATATATATATATATATATATATATATATATATATATATATATATATATATATATATATATATATATATATATATATATATATATATATATATATATATATATGAACAGTGGGCGAAATAATATTTCGCCCAAAGTTCCCAACTTGCTACTATATATTATATAGTAGCAAGTTGGGAGCTTTGGTTTTACGTGTATGAATATAAGTACGCTTCCAATCCCCTTATCTGGAACCTCATTTCATCCATTAAAATACTTCAAGCGTGTCGATGTACGTAAGTAATGTGTATTCATCGAGCGGTCTGGCATGGCTTCCATCCCCCTCCCTCGTTGCCATGACAACATCGGGCCGCGTGCTAGCGAGATGCTACACACCAGGAATAAACAAACTTTACACATTCCCACTAACTTATCCTGAACTTTAAGCACGTTTCATTCTGCGAGTTATGGTTTGCGGGTATATATAAAGTGGCTGATATAAGTACTGGGTGTTGTAAGGAGGGTGTTTAGTAAATAAAGGTAGTGTTGGCAGTCTTGTAATGATCGAGGGAGGCGGGAGGAGAGAGGAGACGGATTGGTTGGGGGCCAGGAGGAGGGGAGTTGAGCGAGGAAAGGTGATGGTAGGGACTTCGGGAGGGAGTAGGAGGGACTCCCGGAGGAGAGGTGGTGGAAGGCTGGCGGGTGCAGGCAGAGACGATAGTCTATAGGAATCATGGATCCAGGGATAACGGCAGGTGAATCCTGATCTGCCTCCATGTTGTAAGGTGAGAGGAGATGCCTGTGTTATGGTATGCACCATGCAGGGTTAATGGTGATGCAGGAAGGTGATGTATACTGACAGTTAAGAGTTATCGTGTCGAGTATAATTCACATGCGTCATGTATTTTGTTAATTAATATTTATGAGGCAAATGCAGACGACTGACAGCGGGTTAGACGTCTTGACTTGTCAGTCGAATACAAGACATCGTTGCCGACTGCCTGAAGTGAGAGGTCGGGTTTGCGAGTACTGGTGCTCCTGTTGTAGAAGCTTATCAATGTCAAGCTCCTGTCGCGAGTCTTTAGAAAAAATACATACATAATATGTACTTATAGCCAGGTGGTGCAGAAACCAACAGGTGTGTGTGTGTGTGTGTGTGTGTGTGTTGAGCTGTGCTACACGTTACTGCGTCATGAACACACGCACGCATCGAGAAGTCGGTAGCAGCGTAGTGAGTCGTGACTAGTGATATTACTTGCCTATGGAAACGTGCTAGAATTTTGCTGCCCTCCTGCGGGAATGCGTAGTTAGGGAACAGCTGGGTGTCAGATACCAGACTGTATTAGGTGTGATAGGATTTGTCATGACAGTAATTACAGTGTCCTGCTGGCGGTGGTGACATTTGACATGACAGTCTTGCACTTGCAGTGAGCTATTGCCAGCTCTGCGAGGTGGGTGAGATGGCCTTCCCAATGCTGCAAGTGACATCCCTGGCGGGGGAGCGTGACCTGGAAGGGGCAGAGGAAGGCTGCAGCACGGCGGCTGGCCTAGCCCCCGTGGCTGGGGACACGCCCGCCGTGCCTCGTGCCGTGTACGTGATCGGGGAGGCGGCCAAGCGCTCACGTTCAGCAGGTGCGCCATTCCACGCTCTTCAATACACTAAGTAATATGTCTTCATGACGGGAGTCTACTTTAAGTATTTCTGATAAACGTGATTCAAATCATCATTGTTTAAAGTGTTGATAGATTTTCTGGTGACAGGAGTTCTTGGCTGTGGCCGCGTGGCTCCCCTCACACGGGTGGCACCCTCGTCCCGTCCCGGATCAGCCCATCGCCCACGCTCTAGCCCGCGTCTGGGTCACCGCCATGTTCGTGTTACCCCGTATCCTGCCGAGGGACAAGCCAGACCTGAGGGCAGCCACGCGGGGCAGGTGATGGAGGGCGGCACGTCGCTGCTACCCAGGCTGAGACGCCACGACTTGACCGCTTGTCTGAGAGGCGAGGACACCCACTCGTCCGGCCTTCGCTCTTCACCTCCCATCATGTGCTCCCCTTGCGCGGTCTGTACAAATATTTACATGTGCATCCCATTAAATTTTCTGTATTTACATTTTTAGTGATTTTAAGTAATTTTAACACACCATAATATTGTTTTTGATATCTATTTCAACATGAAAATTTTGCAGTGGCGCCATATGACCTCGTTGTTTTGGCACGATAAAGATCAATCAATCAATCAATCAATCAATCAGTTAGATATGCTACACTATGAAGCAGACATAAGTTGTAATAGTGATCAGTAACAGTAATATAGAATCTTGTAATAGACCCCATACCTCTTAAATGTAGACCGTTGATATAATCAGATGACTGCCCTTTTATAAGATGTGGATGTGCTCAATCCAATGGATTTCTTTCCATAGCAGATTAGTACGGTCTTTGAAAAAACACAATCTCTTGGGAAATATCTCACCTAACTGATTGCCACATCACTTGTGCAGGGGAAAGGGCACCAGTGGTCAGGGAGGTACTCAGTGCCCACCATCAGTATAGACCCACACTCCTCCTCCTCCTCTGTGTCCTCCACCTCACACCATGCCAAGACCTCGTCACATGATGGGGAATGCACTGACATGTAAGTATACAAAAGAAGACAAAGGAAGAACAAATGGTCAGTCATGAGCTACATTATCTCAAGTAATGGATGTAGGATAATAAAGACAAAGTACCTATCATGACATTCATAGAGGAAGATAAAGGAAGAACAACAGCTGTAGCTCTTTTGACACTAATGAGGATTTTATCATGAGCTGCTTTATCTGAAGTAAGAGATGTATGATACTAAAGGCAAAAGTAAAGTTACTCTTTTTGCATCAGGTCTTATAGTTTCCAGTAACTTTCTTATGTGGTAATGATTAAGACAATTTATAACTCCATATTATGAAGGTTCTTACATCATTGGCATTAATTTAGTGATGATGGTTAGGGTGATTTAAGCAGTTAATGTAAATGTTCCCCATTAACAGCATCAACCTGGAGAACAACAAGTATGTGACGGAGAGAATCCACAACCTGGTATCGGCCTTCAGCCAGCGAGCCAGCCGGGTCAAGGCACACATCACACAGCCTCTGACACCTTCCACAGATCTCTCAGAAGGAGGTGAGGAAAGCTGGAACTTGCTAGATGCCTTGCACTGAGAAGATATTTGAAACACTTGAAACATTGAAATATTTGAAACATTTATTGATGGACAATTAATCCAGTGATGAAAGAAAGTGAGCTACCTTGTATTGTTCTTAAGATCAGCATGATGGTTTTTCAGGGGGAAGAAAATAAGATACTTAAGAAGGTCATGAGAATGTGAAGTACTATGGCTTCAAGGAGGCTAAGGAAATAAATGACATATTATACAGGTGGTGGAAAAGAGAGATTTTAAAAAAGGAGATAAATAACTAGAAAGAAATCTCTAACACACACACACACACACACACAAAAGAAAAAGAAAAAGAAATAAGAGACCAAGAGAGCTGTTGAAAAGGCTGTACCCAAAACATCTTATCTGATTTGATGACAGACTCCTATCCATACATTCCCAGCTGCAGAGGATGGACAGAATAAGGCCGGGGAGATGCGCCAACCCTTGGACTCCCTGGATGATGAAGGATCTGCCACCAAGGGATCTGAGCCTGTGCTGGTGGGCCTTGGGGGCCGGCAGGCGTGGCTGCGTCGGCACCTTCACCACCTCACTTCCACCCTGGCTTTCCCTCAGGCACTGGAACCTCAGAGTGGGTACATTAGATAGTATTTTTTGTACTGTTAATGGTAGCCTAGCTGTTTTATTGATTGATTTGTACTTTAATGCAGTTGTGATGGCTTAATTATACTTACATGGATACTTTATATTGTGAATGATGTCTAGCTTGTTTTATTGAATGATTCACACTTTTTATATTTTTTATTGAATTTTTTGATGGTGTGATGACAACTACATGGATATGGTAATGGTGTCCTGCTTGCTTTTTTTGATTGATTTATGATTCTTATTTAGTTTTGATGCTTTACTGATAACTAGATAGAAATATGCAACTGTGTAATTGTAGGATTTAGTAAGTAAAACACCTACTATTATTACTGCTTTGATATTAATAGCACCACAAGAATATTTTATTGTACTTTTATGCTCCACACCAAAACTTTATGCTCCAGCTTCATTCACACAGTTTAAAGTGCACATCACAGTAGGGAGTTTGGTGGAAACAGGGAGTGTTCTTGTGGTGAGACAAAATATGTCCCCTACTTTTATATGTATTTAGTTTTTACTGCCATAGGAACTTGAATATGCTGTTCTGTCATGTCACCTCTTAATGGTGATAGATTGTGATTAGGTTTATGGATGCAATAGTGTTGAGAGTTTGTGAATATTGGTCTTGCATTAGGGAGGTGGGCAGTATGAGAGATTGTGAATGTTGGTTAACTTATGCATTAGGGAGGTGGGCAGAATAGTAATGAGATTGTGATTACTGGTTAACTTTTGCATTAGGGAGGTGAGAGATCCTTCTATATTCATCAATGAGACATGACCAGTAATCTCTTTCCTTAAGTATGGCATCCTGTCCCAAATTTTTGCAGCTTCTCTTATTTTCTTAAGTTCTTATATTCCTAGTATATTCCAGAAGTGAGATATGACAAGTAAATCCCTCTCCTTGTGTTTTGTGTTTTGTCACATCACCTCCCACATTCATAAGTGAAGCATAACAAGCAACCCTTCTGCCCCTAGGCCGCCTCTACATCTACTGGCTGTTGGTGGTGTCGATTTCCTACGTGTACAACGCCTGTGTCATCCCACTGCGCTCTGTCTTCACTCACTACCAGACGGAGGACAACTTGGCATGGTGGCTGACCGCCGACTGCCTGGCTGACCTCATCTATATTGGGGACATTGTGGTCTTCAAGTCTCGGGTCATGTACCTGGATAATGGTTTCTGGATCAGCTCCTCGTCTCACATGCGACGCCATTACCTCAAGACTGTCAAGTTTAGGGTGTGTTTGTTGTGTGGAGGTGATGAGTGGCAGATGGACAGGGTGTGGCTTGGTAGAAAAACACAGGTTATATAGGAAACTAGTTGGAGAAATTAGTTAAGTTGGCATGGTAAAAGAATGAAGCTTCCTTGTTAAGGGTGTACAATGTCTGGTTATTAATTGACTCGTTCTATCCTTAACTAACCTTTATTTCTATTTCAGTATGACCTGGTGTCATTGCTCCCACTGGAACTGCTGTACTTCAAGTTTGGCCCCATATCTGTCTTCAGGCTGCCTAGGCTTTTCAAAGTGAGTCCTCTGCATCAGTCTTAAGGTTATCTCTTTATATGTGCATCTTTGAAACTACAATGCCACATTACCTTGATACTCGTATATGTGCATCTTTGAAACTACAATGCCACATTACCGTGATACTCTGATTGCTGTGCCTTGCTTGATGAAATGTGGTATAAGTTTAAAGTGTAAAATTTGAAAGGTGTCGACTGTATTATGAGCTATGAGATTGTTCATAGTAATTCACAGATGTAAGGAAACATAAGGAGTAGGAGAGAAATTCATAAGATGTCCAACCTTGTAAGGGAAAATAAGAATATTAAAGAAAATGATGAAGAGGAAAATGTAAATTGATATCCACAGATCCACACATTTTGGGAGTTCTTCAATCGCCTGGACTCAGTGTTGTCGTCGCCACACGCAGTGAGAGTGATCCGAACGGTGCTATACATGCTGTTCCTCATCCACCTCAACACCTGTGCCTACTATGGCTTCTCCAAGTATGAGGGAATCGGCTCCAACTTGTGGGTGTTCCAGGGAGATGGCAATGCGTGAGTTGCTGCAGGGACACTGTTTGCTTCCACCCATCACAATTCAAGCTGCTCATTGTCTTTCATGTCATGTATATTAAAAGAGGAATTTAGATGCAGGGACACTCTTTCCTTCTGTCCATTATAATTTGAATTGCTCATTGCCTTTGGTACCATGTATGTATATGAAAAGGGGATCTTGATGCAGGGATGCATAACTCATTTTTAAACTGAGATTCACATTTACTAAGATTCACATAAGCAAAATCTAGTCTTTATATTTTCATCACCTTATACTGTGACTCATGAGTAAAATCTTCCCTCTGTATCCTAATCATCTTTTACTCTGACCCACATCACTAAAATCTATTCTCTATCTTCATTATCTTATATTCTGATCCACATAAGTAAAAATCTATTCTTAATATATACTAATCATCTTCTACCATGACTCACATAAGTAAACCATGTCATTCATATCCTATTCATCTGTAACTTTGACCTGCATCACCAAAATGTATCCTATATCTTCACTATGTTCTGCTTCAGGTACATCCGGTGCTTCTACTTTGCCACCAAGACTGCCACCAGCATCGGCAAGAACCCCAAGCCGGAGAACAAGGAAGAATACTTGTTCATGACGTGTTCTTGGCTCATGGGAGTATTTGTATTCGCTCTCCTCATTGGTCAGGTCAGAAGGAGATAGTGTGTGTGTATGTGTGTGTGTGTGTGTGTGTGTGTAGATTTGTACTGCTGTATTTATATTGTTTATGCTCCTTGTTCTATTGTATACTCTGCTGCATTTTTAGTCATTTATTTATTCCTGTTTTACTCTTCTTCTTCATAATTCTTCTCTGTTCGCTTCCTGTTTCCTCTTCAATTCTTTTTATTCAGTGCTTCTTCCTTCTGTATCATGATTCTTCTCTTTTCCTTCTCTGTTCCCTCTCCAGTCTGCCTTTTATTTAGCCTTCCATCATCACTCCATGCTGCCTTGTGATTCTCCTTTATCTCCTCCCTGCATTATCTTAGATCCTTTTCTTCTCTCCTATCACTTCCTTCTGCCTCATGATCCTGTATTTATTTCCTGTAACCTCCTTGATCTTCTTTATTGTCTCATTTTGTCACTGTCTGCTGTGCCTTCAATCCTGCTGTCACTGAAGTTTAGTTGAGCAATCACTCCCTCAGATCCGTGACATCGTGGCCACAGCGACAAGGAACCAGAATGAGTACAGGAGGGTGATGGACCACACTCAGGCTTACCTCCACCGCCTCAACCTGCCTGCCTCCCTCCAAGAACGTGTCCGTCTCTGGTTTGCTTACACCTGGCAGAGTCAAAAAACCCTCAGTAAGTGCTCATGAACATTTCATGGTCTATACTATGTTTTTTATTGATCTCTTTGTCTTTTATGGGTTGTTATATCAAGAAGTGTTTTCAAGGGGTGGCCATTTCAGAGTCAAAAAACCTCAGTAAGTACTCACATACATTACAGCGTTCTGGATCATGTATCTGTTTGATGCTTTGTTTCTTTCAAAAGTATTTTCAAGGGGTGGTCACATCAGAAGAGGCTGTATTTCTCTCTCCAGGGATTGATGAATGATAGAGAATACTTATACAGATAAGATAAAGTAGTGTGCTCATTCTTCACACTTCCACAGACGAGATGAAATGACATGGTCACTCCTCACACTTCCACAGATGAGATGAAGTGGCTTGAGTCATTGCCGAAGAAGATGCGGACAGACATTGCCATTAATGTGCACATCCAGACCCTGTCCAAGGTGCAGCTGTTCCAGGATTGTGACAAGGCGCTACTGAGGGACCTCGTGCTGAAGCTGCAGCCTGTCCTCTACCTGCCAGGCGACTTTGTGTGCAAGAAGGTGGGCTGTCATCATCATCATCAGGATCATTATCATCCTTTTCATCATCATTATCTAACAGTCTATGCTCTACCTGCCAGTGACTATGTGCAAGAAGGTTGGCTGTCATCATTATCATCAGAATCATTATCATTATTTCTATCATTATTATCATAATTTTAACACTTTATTTTTCTCTTACGTAATTGAACAGTTTATGTACCTCTCCCTCATTTTTTGCTGGTTTGTGTGTTTATTCATCATTGTCATCAATGTTTTGTTTAATGGTGGGGAAGGAGATGTATTTTGTACAGTCTGGTCAGGTGTTGGGAGGAGACAAGATTCTGGCTAGGGTAAAATAGAAGAATTTTGTAACACTATAGCCTCAGAGTGCTTTAGTTTCTTCTCTTTTTCCTGCAGGGTGAGGTTGGGAAGGAGATGTATATTGTGCAGTCTGGTCAGGTGCTGGTGATGGGAGGAGACAAGGTTCTGGCCACACTTGGGGAAGGCAGCGTGTTTGGGGAGATCTCCCTTCTGGCCCTTGCTGGTGGGAACAGGAGGACAGCAAATGTGAGGTAGGTGTTGGATGTATGTGGTGAAAAGGGAGAAGATTATGTGATTGATTGATATATAGACAGGTAAATACATAGGTAAATAGATAGGTAGGTAATCTCCCTTTGTTGCGTCTGCCTCTGTCTGGTGAAAATAGGACAGCAAATGTGAGGTGGTTGTTGGATATATGTGGTTAAAAGAGATTGATTGAAATACCTCATTTGAATAATGCTAGATGATTTCATTGAGTGACAGTAAAAACCACAGAAAAGCCTGAGCTGCTTCATCACTCCTTTTGGTAGTAGTGATAGTGGGTAAAAGAGTAGATATATTTTACACAAGGACTGCCACATGTAAGCCTGATGACTTCTTGCAGCTTTCCTTATATCTTTGCATTCTTATGGTATGTATCTTTGAGAATTACGAGTATAATCTAAACTTGCGCTAATATATTTACCTACCACAATCTATATCAATAAAAGGATTGAGAGACTATTGTATATTTTCCATGGACTGACAAGATTACTGATGATCAATAGTGGTTCATAATAAGAGGTGATACACTACAGTCTCTCCAGTATCTCTTCAGGTTTCAAAGGTTCAGCAGTCTGTTTAGGATCAAAACCCATATTCTGTTTTGCTCTCTCACCATGACTATTTTCAAAGGATACAGAAATGGTAAGCCAGGTTCTCAAGAGTGTTTCTCCTGTTAATAAAGCCAAAATCTCATTAATCTGTCACTAGAACTATAAAAATAACTATAAAAACTTGTGTCACTTTTACTGGAGCATTTTGAAAGTAGTGGAAGTGCAGCATAGAAGTGTCTCAGTGTGTAGGTTCCAAGGATTTAATGATTAACAATAGCAGTTCATAGTAAGAGGTGACATAATGCATTTTCTTATGGTTATTTCAGGTCTCGAGGGTTCAGCAGTCTGTTTGTGCTGAGCAAGGCCGACCTTCAGGCAACCATCAAGGATTATCCTGAAGCACAAGAGATACTCAAGAAAAAGGCAAAGTTAGTGTTGTGTTCGTGTTGCCATTTTTTCTGTTGTTCCACCATCTGTTTATTTGTCTTCTTGTCTGTCAGTATTTCTATCCATGTTGGTGTTTTATATTGTCATTCTTCTTCATTTACCACCCGTCATTTTGTTCGTATTTAGGAAGCCATCTATCTCTCTGTCTATCTATATATTTAATGTATACTGTATCCACCTACTTGTCTATGTATCCACCTCTATTCAGATCTATCTTCTTTAACCATTTCCATGCTTTTATGTCATCCCTCCATCCAGTTTCCTATTTGCCATACCTTCTTTTATTACTCCCTTTCTGCTCCCCAAAAAACATCACCTGCTGAATTCCCTTTGCTGTTGATAATGTCCCCTCATCCTTCCATCTAGTTCTCTCTATCTGCCATACCTTCTTTCACTACCTCCTTTCTGCTTCCTTCTTTTACCACCACCCACTTCTGCTCACCAAAATACATCACCTAAATTCTCCTAGCTGCTTGTAATGTCCCCTTCCTCCCTTTCCTCACTTATACAGGAAGCTCATTCAACAAAACGAGGAGAGGGAGAGGCAGGAACCAACAGCTGATGAGAACGTGATCATCAAGTCGAGAGAGGCCACACCCAAGCTGCTTCACACCGTCCTGCAGGTTAGTGAAGACTGCATTGTGCTGGGCTGACTTAAGGACTGTGCTGTGGAGGAATAACTGCTGCCAACTGAGATATTACGTGTGCCTATACAGGTGTGGGAAGTACTTTGCATCTGCTGTGGTCTCAGGATTGTAAATGCAGTGTAGGGAACAGTCTCATTATAAAGGGGCAGGGGTAAATCAGTGTATGCTGTTGGGCCTTGCTGTGGGGCCTTGCTGTGGATGTGAATGACTAGCTCTGTTGTGCTTGGGCTCCTGTCCTTAGTGTTGCAATGTGAGCTCAAGCATTGCATGAGGACCTCAACACTCAGCCAGGTGGTCCTCAACAGGTGGTCCGGCCAGACTCCTTCACAGCGAGTGTCATCAGGAGGTCCTCTCGGTCAGTGTCTCAAAGCTCCCTGCCATCCCCCTGCCTCTGGACCTCCTCTCAGGCCTCCCCCTACACCTCAGCCTCCTCCTCCACCTCCCATAGAAGGTCCAGTAGGAGATACGCGTCAGAACGTAGAAGGTTCCTCATGTCTCACCTCCTGTGTTGTCTGTCCTTTTCTTGCTGCTGTAGAGGGCTGTGTCTTTGTGTGTCTGTCTGCTGGTTCCTCATATTGGTTGTCTAACCCTGCCTTGTGTCTGTGAAGGTTGTTTATTTTCATATAGGTGTGTCTAGAGCTACTTATCCTTCCTTATCCATCCTTATCTCTTCTCCTCCCTCCTTATCCTGGTGCTATAGAAGGTTGTGTCTCTGTGTGTTCTTGTGTAGGTGATCTAGTGAAGCTCTGTGTTGGTGAAGGTTGTTTGTCTTCATACAGGTGTGTCTAGAATTCCTTGCTTCTCAGAGGTGTGTGGTTTTGCTGTACCTGGTCTGTGTGTAAATCCTGGTGTGTGTGTCAGTGGAAAGTACAAGCATATTTTGATTTTCTGAATGTTTGAATTTGTAATAAAGTCATGTTTTGTGCCTTTGTTGTGATTTATGATTGCTGAGTTTGTCTTTATGAATGAGTCTTCAAAAAATTTACCCTCAATATTGAAAAGTGAATTAAAAGGAAAAATTTGAGGTTTATGAATTATCTAGTACTTATGAATATTGCATATGTGTATAGATTGCTGTTCACTTCTCTCATCCCAATTCCTTAACTTTCATCAGAGAGTCTTGTCAGAAATGTGTCCTGCTTTGTCCTAATATATGTTTGCAGAATTTCTATTTATGAATGAGAAATCTTCAAAAGTTTACCGCAAGTTAATAAGTCACTGCTGTTTACATCTGTCATCCCCACACCTTCACATTTCTCAGTCTTGTCTTGTGTCTTTCCTCCACTGTTATCCAAATTGAAGCTGCTCCTCTCACTCCTCTCACAGCTGCTCTCCTTCCTCAGGCCGTCTCTTGAGGTGCCAACAGTTGTAGGAGGTCACCCTGTTGCCAAATTGAGTCTGTCCGAGAGTCTGCAGGAGGAAGAGGAAGAGGAGGAGGTGAGAAATTCTGTTGGTTGGGTGATTATGGATGATTCAGTTATTTATGTGTTTTTAGTTAATCTTCCTTTGTTGTTGTGGGTTTAGTAAAGTGACTAAATTGTGTTAAGTTTTTAGGTCACTCTTGCACTCATTTGTTGTGTATTTAATTTACATAGCCAAGAGTTTTGTCTTTCTGCTGTTTTTTTTTTTTTTGTTGTTGTCTTTGTCTCTCATCATATCTTCATACATTCCTCTTGTTTAAAACCCTAAGAACATGCACATCCACTTTTTAAAATTTTTTGCCAAATTTCCATACCTTTTTTTCTTTTTCTTATTTTCTTTCCTTATGATGTCTTCCTCACATCTCCCTTACCCTCTTCCCTTCCATTTTCTTCTTTCCTGGAAATATCTTTGATGTATTTTACTTTCCCATTGAATAAATATGCTTTGAAAATTCTTCCTTTCCATCTTGTTCCCTTATACGTAAAATATCTTTTTCTATTCAGTATTTCAACTAAGCTGTATTCTCTTGCCTCAGTTTGTGGTTGTGGAGACATGCCAGGAATCAACCAGCCCTGCCTCCTCCTGCCACAGCCACCACACCACCATCACCCTCCACCACTCCTCTCATCCCTCCAGCCCAGTCCTGCAACCTGCCTCCCCCTGCATGTCCACCTCATCCCATGAAGATGTTTTTGAGTCAGCGTCTGAACCTGAAAAGCCACTAGTAGGTCAGAGCAGTGTCAGGAGAGAGAACCGTGAGGGGACACTAAAGGAGGCTGATAATTCTACCTCAAATCTAACATCTCTTGATGCTGGCCAGATCCATAAGTCCCTCGGCCCGTCACAGCAGCAGGAGGAAGATCTGATACAGTTGTCACCAGTTAAGGAAAGCAAGGTACCCAGAAAAGACACTGTTGAACCAGACCAAGGCACTAAGGGTTCACAGGCCACTGAGTATGTTGCTAGTCAGGTCCCTCTTTCAGGGCAGGAGAGGAACAGGTTCACAGAGGCAGGAGACAATGAGTTGCCAAATGGATTCACCTTGTCTGCTCCCTCAACAGCTGGTCATAACAGAGAACGTGGTGTAAGAAAACAGTCAATCAGCTCTGCATCTCTAAAAAGCCGGCAAGCAGCCACAGGATCTCGTTCAAGCAGCAGCAGTCACAGGAGGGAAAGAACAAGCAGCAGCAGCACCACCATTAACAGCACTAACAACAGCAAGAATGTGACATCCCACTCGAACAGTGCAGTGAAGGACTCAGAGAAAGAAACAAGCCCCACACAGATGCCTGACCTCAGCTTGTCATTCCCGTTGCCCTCACAAGATGGCGACTCAACCTCCACCTCGTCATTCTGGGATCAGTCAACCCATGGCAGGAGTTGTAAGCTGCAGATGGAAACACCAGTCGCCAACACAGAGCTCCTTGCTGAGGCCATCCAGTCACCCCCCAGGAGTGCCACCAACACTGAGGACCTGCTTGTCAAGGTACCTATGGCTTTTGTAAATGTTTATGAGTCTGGAGAAGGGAAGAATGTTAAGCATCAAGATATTCTTAAATGTACTGGAATACTGGTAGATGAATGGAATGGACTCAGTAATCAGTTATTGCTGATTCATTAGGGAGCTTAAAAAGAAGATTAGACAAATTTATGGATAGGGATGATAGGAGGAAAAAGATAGGCAAGTTTCATATAGGGACTGCCATGTGTAGTCTTGATGGCTTCTTGCAGCTTCACTTATTTTCTTATGTTGTTATGTTTGAATCTTCTCATTAGTACATTCCCACAGTTTGGTCTGAACCATGGCGCCAGGGAGAGAAGCTCCCTGAGCCGCCCATCAGCAAGGGACTCCTGCTCTTCACCTCTCTCCTATGAACTGCTCTTCACTGAGCTCTCCAAGACCATGCCCAACACTCGTGACCAGGTGAACACTGGTGGTGGTAGTGGTAGTAGTATAGTATAGTAGTTGCAGTAGTGGTATAGTAGTAGTACTAGTAGTTATATAGTAAAACCCTTTTCTTTTCAGCCTTTTTAAAAAGTTGCTGTTTCATTAACTTTATTTTTGTTATTATGAGTGAAGTTTTGTTGCATTATGTTTACTAGAAATGATAGTATTCATCTCAAAAATCAGACATGTAATATCTCTCTCTCTCTCTCTCTCTCTCTCTCTCTCTCTCTCTCTCTCTCTCTCTCTCTCTCTCTCTCTCTCTCTCTCTCTCTCTCTCTCTCTCTCTCTCTCTCTCTCTCTCTCTCTCTCTCTCTCTCTCTCTCTCTCTCTCCTCAGGTCCCTATTCTTTCCAGTTCCTCCCTTTCCCTGAGCTCAACCTCCTCAGCTTGGCAGCAACCCATCCTGCTCTCGCCTCGTGCTCCTTCCCAGGCGCTGTCGCCTCCTGCCTCTCTGTCTCCTCACCAGATCTCCTGCTCAGCCATTGTCCACAGGGAATGTACATCACCGGACACTTCTCCCTTTGATGCACAGGAGTCTAAACTGTAATTGAATTGTGTTATTATTGAGGTTAATGCATTCCGAACTCCCTTTCCTTAGGTGATTTTCATTATATTTGTTTATCTTGGACTCATTAGATACTTCTCCTTTTGATGGCCAGGAGTCTAAACTATAAGTATTGGGCATAAATTGTGTTATTGAGGTTAATGTACTGTAGGCTCTATAGGTCTATTTTTCATGTGATCTTGTTTATCTTGGACTTTTCAGACATTTGTTTGGTGGTCAGGACGTTAGACAAAGATATTGTATTTAAATTGTGTTCTTATTGAGGTTAGTGCATTTCAGATTCCCTGAGTTTAGTTTTGGTATGACCTTGTTTATCTTGGACTCATTAAACATTTCTATTTGATGCCCAGGAAACGAAATTCTAATTATTCCATGTATGTTACTTGGAGTCATGTTATTATTTAGAGGATTACAGTGTTTGTATTAGGAAAGATATAACCAGTCATTTGAATATATAGATGCACAGTGTTTGTATGAGGAAAGATATTTTAATTTGTGTCATTCAGTTGATTTGCTCTGTGTGTAAATGGGTAGCCTTAGTTGTATTAAAATACCTCACCTCTTTTGTTGCGATCATTAGAATGATGCTTGACAGATAATTACGGGTTTAATGCACAAACACATCTCAACACAGCTAGAGATTTCTGTAGCATTAGTTCATTGTGATAATAATCTATCTTTATACCAGGTTGGCAATCCCACACAGGGTGGCCTAGACAAAGCACCACACACTCATACACAGCTTTCACATTCTTTGCCCTGTCAGCCCCTGGTGGAAGGGATAGTCTTGTGGACATAATAATAATAATAATAATAGCATATTAGTAGCTGCCTTAAAATACAGTGATGTATGTGGAATCAACTTTTATGGTTGATTTAACTAAGCACTTTTTTTGTTGAGTTTTGTTCAGCATTTGACTTCATCTGTAGGTAGAGTTTGTTAATTGCTAGACTGCAGTTAAAATCAGCACATTATTAGTCGAGATTGACATTCAGGTACAATATTCAGTATTAGAGGCAGAATTTAGTTTGATATATTTTAGATATTAAATTAATGAATATATTCAGATATAAAACGGCCTTGGGTATACTATTTCATAATAATTGCATAATCTCTGAATTGTATGAGTGTTCTCTGTGTCTGAATAGAAAACAGCCTTCATGTCATAGAAATATATTTATACTATATATGTTACATGATATATCCATATATTTATCATACTATTTATGTCACACAGGCAGAGATGATGATAATAAATATGAATGTACAATATTATACAAAGGAGTCTTTATATATACATTATCCAGATGAATTATGTATGCAAGTATTATTGCACATACACATATACATAATCACACACACACACACACACACACACACACACACACACACATACGCACAGCAGCACCTCAGCCAGCCAAGTCTTCCTCCAGCCCCAAGCTATACCTCCTGACATGCTCAAGACCTTGCAAGATTGGCACAAGACTCTGGCTCAGCTTCACCTCCTTCCCAGCCCACTGTATGTGTGTTGGCGGCTGCTCGTCACCCTTGCCAAAGATGAAGTGAGTGGAGAGCTGAATGGCTAGTTTTGACCTGACCAGCCCCACACCCCCAACTCGCTCCAATGCTGGATGATACACTCGGCCTGTCTCCACCTGCATGCATATCTCTGACGGCTGAAAAGCTAAGGACATGGTTTCCCCTGCGTTTCCATAAGCCAGGTGCTCTTGAGGACCCTCTGCTGTCTCCTTGGTGATCTGTGGTGAAGAGGACTTGCTTTAAGGTTTGAGGGTGTTTATCAATTTGCAACTTGTGGTAAGGGCAAGAGGTGTTTTAAGGGCTTTTTACTGTCTCCTTGATCTGTGGGAAGGATACTTGCTATGAGGCCTGCTTGGGGAAGGGTCCTTGCTTTGAGGTTTGTTTGAGGGTGTTTATCAATTTGCAACATGTGGTAAAGGCAAGAGGTGTTTTTATGGATCTTCTGCTTTCTTTTTGATCTACTTTGAGTTCTGTTTGAAAATGCTTTAAATTCTTTGCCTTAATGTAAGGATGAATCAATTTACAAATGATTTATAACAATAACATTGTGAGTAGCCAAGCAAGTGAGAGAACCAAGAGACAAGTGAAAGAACAGGTATCTTTATAGTTATTGTCACATCCTCATCCTCTAACACCTCCGGTTAAGCTCCCTTTTTATAGTACCTTACTGTCCTCATATAAGCTTAAAGATCAGCTTCTCACTGTTCTATAGTTGCTGCCACTACACAGGCATCAATTCAGACAAGACTAGCCTCCGCCTGACCACTCACTAGGTGGGTGAACACAAGGGGCAGGTCGTCGCAGCGGATGTAGTTCCTCTCACGGCCGCACAGAGACAGAAAAGGGAAGTCAGGGTAGCAGCCAGTCTCATTGAACTTAATGCGGCTGAAGAAGAACTGAAGGAATTTCTTTTCTGTAATGGGGATACATAATTATTATCATAGTATGTCTATCCTCGTGTAAAGAACATAATGTGACTTTGTGACAGATATAAATGATAGAATGTTGAGTTGAATACAGTTAAATGATCCATCTATTTCAACATTAGGTGTACATACAATATCAAAGGAGCTTGTATTTCATTAGTTTCTAATTATCAGCAACAGACTTGTGAGTGTTTATGTTGGCTAGGAGACACTCTTGCCATTTGCACATAATAAGAGTCCTCATTGAAAAAAAAAATAATAATAATAATAAAAAATAATTATATAATTTTCAACAAGTGGAGTATTATATTAACCACTTTTATCATGAGTTTCAAAGAGCAGGTAGAGAACAATTACATACTCACCTACCTCCCAAGGCCTACCTTTAAAACAGGAGGTGAAATTCTTCATCCTCGCGTCATCCAAAAACAGCTGCAAAGTGATAAAGAACACGAGAATGATGGAAATTGCATCAGAATAAATATGTCAACATACTTTTGGCAGTATCTGTATGTACATAACAGGAAGTGGAAGAGAACGTGATACTGTGGGAGAGGGACCCCAGTTCTCCACGAGTGACCAATGAGATGCATGAAATTAAAAAATAACATGCACAGAAATGTTTAAAATTCTATGGAAATAATGAAGAACGTCTACAGTGAAAAAAAAAAAATAATAATAACAGAAGAAAATTATAAAGAACATGCACGAGGGGAAATTGAAGAATTGGAAAATAGTAGCGATGAGACAGCAGAGTATAGACACACAGACGTAACCTGCAATGAGCCGTTCTTACCATGCCTTGGTGGTCAATATAGTAGAAGTATTCCCTGATACCAGGATGGGGGCTCTGGCCCTGCTCATAATGGAGATGCCTGCTCACGCCCGCACGCCCACCTCGCAGGACCAGGAAGGCGTGGGTCAATCTGCAGGTCAGGGAGCGGGTCATCCCTAGAGTCATTCTCTCTCAGATCAGGTCTTTAGTTGGTCACTATATATGTGCCACAACTCCGATAACACCCCTCAAGATAGCAAGCTGTGGATGGTAATGCGCTTGGCTTCGTCTTTGAGCATTGGAAGCAATTACTCTCTTGGGCGACAAAAACACGTCTCTTGCTTAATAATTCAGTGTAATCCGCTATTCTTTAATACTACCCATCTCCCTAAGCAAAAAGTTGTCCTAAATATTAAAGTAAAATTTAGACTATTGTCATTATCATTATCTGTAAGCATTTTGCTATATTTATTCTATACCCCAGAAATAACCTTAGAATTCCATCCTATTTATATGCTAGAATTTTTTTTTTTTTTTTATACAATATATAAAATCAAAACAGATAATCCCCGCTAAAGACACGCACCGCCACCACCACCACCACCATCATCATCATCAGCACCAGCAGCAGCAGCCAACAAGATGGTGTGGCTAGGGTGTTGTTGTTGTCAAAGCCACAGCTGAATATCACTAAATTACCCGTTTTTTAACTACCCAGGGGACGCGAAACTGAACCTGCGTTGTGTTAAAACATCGCCTAAGTGCCGGAGGGCCTCAAAATGGTGGGTGTGAGCCTGAAAAGAGTGATATATTAGTGAGAACAAGATGCAAGTCTGACTCAACGGTACAAGTAAGAGATTTTGTGTTGGTCGTCTATTTAGTGACTATCGGCGTACTGTTGGATGGCTAGTCACTTCTAGTCACCTATCCTGGACATCATGAATCCCAATAGATCGCCCAACCTGTCCAAGAGGTCCTGGAAACTACGTAAGTGTTTATATCAACGATTTTAAATGTGTATGTGTGTGTGTGTGTGTGTGTGTGTGTGTGTGTGTGTGTGTGTTTACCTAGTTGTGAAATACAGGATATCCAAATTTTCTTTAAGTTTATGGACTGTCTTGGCAAACACAGTCTTATCAATAAGTTCATTCCACACTGCTGTGCTCCTGTGAGGAAAGCAGTGCTTCTTGATGTCTCTTCTACAAACACTCCTTATCAATTCCCTTCCGTGTCCTCTGGTAACTCTCATATCCGGCACCACGAGATCATCCCATTCAAACTTTTCCATCTCTTCCAGTATCCTATATATACAATGCTATCAAATCACCTCTTTCTCTCCTTTTTTTTCAAGTATAGTAAGGCCCAATCTCATAAACCTCTCTTCATAACTATGCCCTCTTATCTTGTAGGGATTCGAGTTGCAGTTCTTTATCTTTTCTAGCTTTCTGAAGTCGTGCAGTGCCATACTGTAGTGTTCAGTCATGGGCGTATCATTGTTATCAGTAACGTTCCTCATCCTGCTCTTGCTGCTTACTCCAACTTTGGATATGCGATTGCTGTTATCAGTCTTTTATCTTATTTTCATCAGTGTGTGTGTGTGTGTGTGTGTGTGTGTGTGTGTGTGTGTGTGTGTGTATGTGTGTGTGTGTTTACTTGCATATTTTTGGTTTTAGTCTATCTGTTTGTGTATATGAGCTTCAGTCTAGGTGTCTGCTTATCTATCTGTCTGTCTGTCTGTGTTTTATGTAATTCTTCTCATAATCATTAATTTTTAGCCATCAATCTTGTCTTACTTCACTTTTTTTTTTTTCAACTTTACCAGTGTTTCATCTTACCTTTATCATTGCTTGCATCATTATCTTCATATCCTATTTTCCCAATGTCTCTTTTTACCTTCATCTTTGCATCACTGTGAATTGCCAAACAACCATTAATTAAGAAGGCTTGCTCTCCCAAACACTTCTGAATAAGGTTTGCTGGGAGGGTAGAGAGCAACAGCTAAGGAAGAGAAGGGA
>NC_087180.1:19184114-19186614 GCF_035594125.1 Scylla paramamosain | reverse complement strand
GATATTTAAGTTAATCCTTCTAGCCCCAAACCGAAATACAACCGTAAATTAACTTAAATTTACAATATTTCCGCATTTTCTGATCCAAGCATCGATTTTTTTAACCCTTTAACCTTAAAAGCCATTAAAGCTTTAATTATAACCAATTAAACCCTACATAAAACCTTAAACCATATAGCGAATCAAGTCCTAAACTTCCCAAAATTCATAGCTTTAGTCCCATCACCCTCCATCACCGCCCATCACCGCCCGTCACCGCCCATCACTTTAAATCCGAAAAAAAAGTTCTTTAAACCCTAACTTTCACTTCTAAACTTCCCCAAAACGTGAATCTTAGCGTTTCAAGCCCCTAAACTTCTTAAAATCCAGAGCCCTTAGTCCCATCACCCCCATTAGCCCACCCATCACCGCCCATCGCTTTAAAATCCCAAAAATCTCTTTAAAATCCTAATTTTCACCTTTAAGTTCCCCTTAAACTTGTATCCAATAGTGAATCAAGCCCCTAAACTTCCCAGAATCCCCATCCTTTCGTCCCATCACTCCCATCACTGCCCATCGCTTGGCATAATCGCCCCTCAGTCTTTCTAAGGCGGCGCGCTGAAAGGTAAACTAACTTGCTCACTCCCCGCCACTGTCCGTCCCGCCGCCGCATTGCCTCACCCTGCATTCAAATCTCACCCTTAAGGAACTCAGCATAAGGTCCAGTACTGCAAGGACGCGCCGTAGCATCGTGGGAAGGACTCTGAATCGTTGCCAGATATAGCGAGTTTCTTTATCTTATCTTTGACGGTTGTGTAATCTCCTTATCTCACATTTTCAGTTGCTTTTTTGAGTGAAACTTAAGTGTGGTGTTCCTTTTATCTCCCACGTGCTGGAGTGTTGCATGGTGCGTCTCCCAAGGTGTTTTTTGAGGTTGTTTTGTACCTTATTTTGTTTTATCCGGGCGTGGTAACTCTGGTGGCAGTGGCCTTTGTTTTGAATCCGGTGCTCAGTGTGTATCCAGACGCGCGGGAGGGAGTAGTGTTGCGCCCCGTCTCTCGCTCCCCCATCCGCCGCAGTAGTTGTGATTTGTGAGTGACTTCCTGCTCGCTAATGGAGGAACATGACGTGATGGAAAGTTGTGCTCGGATGATAATAAGTTGCGATGGAAAATGTTGTTCTGGTTAATAAGAGGAAAATTTATACAAGGTGTCGCTAAACTGGAAAGGATTATAGATGGAAATTACATAATTATATATATGTATAATAAATTTTTTTTTGGGGGGGGGGTGTTAGGAAGTTATAAATGGTTTGAAATTATGTATAAGTTTTTTTTTTTGCTTCATATAAAGAAAATAAAGGAACATCTAAATTTTAAGAAAAAAAAATGAATATTACGTAAGAAAACTCGGAAATATATGAAACTCGTTTTTTTTTTTTTTTTTTTTTACTTGATATGAAGAAACTATGACAAAATATCTTATAATTTAAAGAAAAAAAAGTGATTAATATTACGTAAGGGAAGTTGAGAAGCGATTTGAAACTTTATGAAACTTTCTCGATTCAGGACGTGTACAAGAGCAAAGCAAATTAGTAATAAAATAATTGATTACGTAAGGAGGGTTGGAAAATTATATGAAACTTTATTGGCTTTTTGACTCTATATGAAGACTATAAAAATAATAATAAAAAAAAGTAGAGAGGAAAAGCTTAATTAGTATTATATAAGGAAACTTGATATTAGTTGTGACGAAAGAAAAATTATATGAAACTTTATTTATTGGCTTTTTGACTCTATATGAAGACTATAAAAAATAATAAAAAGTAATAAAAAATAAAGAGGAAAACCTTACTTATTATTATATAAGGAAACTTGAGATATTACTTGTGACGAAAGAAAGAAAGAAAAAAAAATGAAAACTAAGCCTTCATACTAATTAACTGATTAACTTACCACATTTATCGAAGAAATACAAAAAAATACAAAACAACAAAACAACGTAAATATTCCCCCCCAAAAAAAAAAAGGCGGGAAATAAAAAAAATAATAAGTTACCCATTAAAAAGTCACGCTTTCAACGAATAAATAAATAAAGAAAGAAAGAAAAGAAAGAAATCGAAAGTTAATCATGTAGCTTCATATTTTGTGACGAGTGAGGAAGGAATAGTGAAAAATGGTGGTGGTGGTGGTGGTGGTGATGGTGGTGGTGGTGGTGATGGTAGTAATGGTGGTGGTGATGGTGATTGCACTGGGAGGGGTTTAATATAATACACGTGCACTCAACTCTCTCTCTCTCTCTCTCTCTCTCTCTCTCTCTCTCTCTCTCTCTCTCTCTCTCTCTCTCTCTCTCTCTCTCTCTCTCTCTCTCCTGTTCTTTTCAGTTTTTTTTTTCGTTAAAATTTTCATTATCTTTCTCTTCTTTATTCCTGTATTTATTCATCGTATTTATTGGATGTTGAGTCAAGATGTCTGTGTGTGTGTGTGTGTGTGTGTGTGTGTGTGTGTGTGTGTGTGTGTGTG
>NC_087180.1:19174114-19179114 GCF_035594125.1 Scylla paramamosain | reverse complement strand
ATGATATTATTGCTTTCCTTCATTAAAAAAAACTGATTTATTATTATTATTATTGTTTTGGTAGTGGTGGTGGTGGTGGTGGCGGTAGCAGTAGTGGTGGTGGTGGTGGTGTATGTAGGATGATAACTGGCACCAACCTTTTACTAACACTTGTGGCCAGTTTTACCAGTTTACGCGATAGGTTCACTCTTAATAACACAACGAGTGGCGCCGCAGCAGTCTCTCGTACCTTAATCTTGTATCCTTGCATATCTTGTCTTACCAGTACTGTCTTCAAAGGATGCAGAGATTATTAGTCTGTTTCTCATAGGTGTTTCTGGTAACGATGATGCAGAATCCTTGTTATGCTACCACATTAAAGAAAAAAACTTGAAAAACTCCAATAATTTCACTGCTACAGACAAAGTAGTTACGTATGATGAAGTATGATAAATTACCTATAGTTACGATTTGATTAAGGTTGATAAATTAGGTACAGTACATTTGATAAGATAATTACGATGGTAGTCAAGTGTTTAGGAATACTCAACTCCGCCTCTTGCTGCCTCCCCTCCCCTCGCCTCGCCTCGCCCCGCCTCGCCTCGCCTCGCCTCGCCTCACCCTGTCCAGCTTCCCTTTCAGAACGCGGAGTGAAGTATGGAAATCAGAGTAGGCAGGAATGTGAGTTACTTTATAAGGGAATGAGTCGTTGGCGAGTGTAGTAGTAGTGGTGGTGGTGGTGGTGGTGGTGACGACCGGACCGCCCACTGTCTTATCCTCGTTTGTGTTACATCCTTACCTTGCATTCCTCCCACTTTTTTTTTTAAGTACACCAATTTACTTTATTTCTGTTACTTTTATTTCATGTTACTCCTTATTTGATCTTATTGTGATGGTGTGATGTCAGGATGGTGAAGCAGTGTCCTCGTGGTGAAGTGGCCTTGTTATGGTGAGGATAGCTTGGTGTTCTCAAATTAACCACATTGCTTTAATCTCTAACCCTTTCTTTAAGTGCTGTGGGTCATGTACAATGTATAATATCCTTTGAAAAACACCTTCCTTCCTCCCTGTTAATGTGTAGGGGTAGGATTTTCGTTAAGGGTCCCGTAGAATGCTAACTTGAATAGATTAGGTTAGGTTAGGTTAGGTTAAGTCAGGTTAGGTTAGGTTAGGTTAGTTTAGGTTAAGTCAGGTTAGGTTAGGTTAGGTTAGGTTAAGTCAGGTTAGGTTAGGTTAAGTCAGGTTAGGTTAGGTTAGGTTAAGTGAGGTTAGGTTAGGTTAGGTTAGGTTAGGTTAAGTCAAGTCAGGTTAGGTTAGGTTAGGTTAGGTTAAGTCAAGTTAGGTTATGTTAGGTTAAATTAGGTTAGGTTAGGTAAGATTAAGTTAGGTCTTAGACAGAATGAAAAACTATTGATATTTCTCTGTAAACAAGAGCCGCCGTTTGGTACAGATTGTTATGTAACTAATTATCATCACAAAACACAACACGGCCTTCATCATCACCGCCATCATCGCCATCAGCAGTCATCACCATCATCTTAACTACGCAATATTATGCAATGAAGGGTTGATGTAAGACAAGGGTGTGTGTGTGTGTGTGTGTGTGTGTGTGTGTGTGTGTGTGTGTGTGTGTGTGTGAGTGAGTACAGGACAAAAACAGCAGTAACCTTTCGTGAGGAGAATTTTGATGTGTGTGTGTGTGTGTGTGTGTGTGTGTGTGTGTGTGTGTGTGTGTGTGTGTGTGTGTGTGTGTGTGTTATGTAGTTCCACGTGTAATGAGAGAGAGAGAGAGAGAGAGAGAGAGAGAGAGAGAGAGAGAGAGAGAGAGAGAGAGAGAGAGAGAGAGAAACTACACTCAAATTATTATTATTATTATTATTATTATTATTATTATTATTATTATTATTATTATTATTATTACCACCACCACCACCACCAGTAAAATGTTAATAAACTGAAGGAATTTGAATAGAAAGGAAACTTTGTGTGTGTGTGTGTGTGTGTGTGTGTGTGTGTGTGTGTGTGTGTGTGTGTGTGTGTGTGTGTGTGTGTGTGTGTGTGTGTGTGACGTTAATTTGCCACAAACTTTTGGGTATGTGACGTGTTGGTTGCAATTGTTGTGGAGGAGGAGGAGGATAAGGAGGAGGAGGAGGAGATGAAGATAATGGAGGAGCAGGTGGAGGAGGAGAAGGACGAGGAGGAGATGGAGATAATAGAGGAAGACTAGGAGGAGGAGGAGGAGGAGGGATAACGAACGAGGAGGAAGACAAAACACGGAGGAAGAAAAGAAGGAAAGAAAGAAAATAAAAGGCAAGGGAAAGAGGAAAGGAGGAAAAATTATAGCAAAGAAGGATAATCTTGGAAAAATGACAGGAGGAGGAGGAGGAGGAAGAAGAGGAGGAGGAGGAGGAGGAGGAGGAGGAGGAGGAGGAGGAGGAGAAAAAGAAGAAGAGGAATAAAAGATGGCGCTGCTTTTGATAATATTTCATGGTGATTGTGGTGGTGGTGGTGATGATGGTTGCGGTGGTGGTGGTGGTAGTGGTGGTGGTGGTGGTGGGGGTGAAGGTGGTGGTGGTGGTGGTGAAGAAAAGTCGTTACGAAGATTATATTCACACACACACACACACACACACACACACACACACACACACACACACACACACACACACACACACACACACACACACACACAGAATAAGTGTTATCAAACTGTTTTTAATCTCTCTCTCTCTCTCTCTCTCTCTCTCTCTCTCTCTCTCTCTCTCTCTCTCTCTCTCTCTCTCTCTCTCTCTCTCTCTCTCTCTCTCTCTCTTTCTCATTCCGGAATTATAAAAGGTATGTGGTAGTAGTAGTAGTAGTAGTAGTAGAAGTAGTAGTAGTAGTAGTAGTAGTAGTAGTAGTAGTAGTAGTAGTAGTAGTAGTAGTAGTAGTAGCAGCAGCAACAGCAGAAGTAAAAGAGAATAATAATGCTGTCACTACTACTACTACTACTACTACTACTACTACTACTACTACTACTACTACTACTACTACTACTAATAATAATAATAATAATAATAATAATGAAAAAGTAATCAAATTTATTCTATAGGGAAAGAAAACGAGTCGTTCAAATATTCCGGAAAAAAATATTAGTTTCCGTTGATCGTAAAAAGAAAAGTTTGAGGAAATAACGAGAGTGAGAGAGAGAGAGAGAGAGAGAGAGAGAGAGAGAGAGAGAGAGAGAGAGAGAGAGAGTTGTACTCGTATATACCCGCATAATCAGTTTTACTCCACCGTTCGTCTTTTATTCTCTCTCTCTCTCTCTCTCTCTCTCTCTCTCTCTCTCTCTCTCTCTCTCTCTCTCTCTCTCTCTCTCTCTGTTCATCAATATTTTCCTTATCATTTATGTCCATTTTATATCTCCTCCTCCTCCTCCTCCTCCTCCTCCTCCTCCTCCTCCTCCTCCTCCTCCTCCTTGACCACAGTGACGCCATGTTCTGTTACACCTCATGATGTCACTGTAAGGAGTTATAATTTTATTATTATTATTATTATTATTATTATTATTATTATTATTATTATTATTATTATTATTATTATTATTATTATTATTGCCAGTACTACTACTACTACTACTACTACTACTACTACTACTACTACTACTACTACTACTACTACTACTACTTAGAGAGAGAGAGAGAGAGAGAGAGAGAGAGAGAGAGAGAGAGAGAGAGAGAGAGAGAGAGAGAGAGAGAGAGAGAGCGTGGGGAGCGAGAGTGACTGGGAGAGTGAAGGGGAGAGAGAGGGAGAGAGGGAGAGGTAAGGAGGGCGTGGGGGGGAAGGAATGTGGGTCCCAGGTGAGTGTGGGCGTGAGTGTGGGCGTGTGTGGGTTGTGGTACAGGTAAGGCCACCACCACCACCACCACCACCACTCCCTTCTCGACCTGTTCTGGGGAAACGATAGGAGGAGGGGGAGGAGGAGGAGGAGGAGGAGGAGGAGGAGAGGGCTATAGGTAGGAATGGTAGTATAGAGGAAGAGGAGGAGGAGGAAGAGTAGGAGGTGGAGGAAGAGGAAGAGTAATAGTAGGAGGTGAGGTATCTGGAAGAGGAAGAAGAAGAAGAAGAAGAAGAGTTAGAGAGAAGTAGGAGGACAGCTCATGGAGTAGGAATGAGAGAGGAGGAGGAGGAGGAGGAGGAGGAGGACAGGTGTTAGGAAAGCAAATCATTAGAAGAGGAGAACGAGTTGAAGCAGGAGGAAGAGGAGGAGGAGGAGGAGAAGGGCAGTCTTTTGAAAGCATATCATTAGTAGATGAGGGAAAGGAAGAGGAGGAAGAAGAGGATGAAGAGGAAAAGGAGGAGGAGGAGGAGGAGGAGGAGGAGGAGGAGGAAGACACATTAAAAGAAAGAGAAACTAAAATAATAATAATCTAATGAATGGAGGAGGAGGAGGAGGAGGAGGAGGAGGAGGAGGAGGAGGAGGAGGAGGAGGAGGCCGGAGGAAGGAAGAGACTGGCAAGGAAGACCTGGATTAGTAAGAGGAGGAGGAGGAGGAAGAAGGTAAATGTCTTCATGAACCTAGCCTTCACCTCTTAACCTTCCTCCTCCTCCTCCTCCTCCTCCTCCTCCTCCTCCTCCTCCTCCTCCTCCTCCTCCTCCTCCTCCTCCTCCTCCTCCTCCTTTCACCACCTGCTCAATTGAAGGAAGGAAGGAAGGAAGGAAAAATCAGCAACACTTTCGAGAGAGAGAGAGAGAGAGAGAGAGAGAGAGAGAGAGAGAGAGAGAGAGAGAGAGAGAGAGAGGAACTAATTGAAAAAAAGTGAAGGATATTGCGTGGAAGTGAAAAAAATAAATAAAATTGAAAAAAAGGAGGAAATAAGATGAAACGAAACGAAATATTGTGAAAAGTAAAAAAAAACGAAATAACGAAAAAGTGTAACAGTAATAATAATAATAATAATAATAATAATAATAATAATAATAATAATAATTGGTGTGGAAGGAAACTGAGGAGAGGGAAAATTTATATATCAACATTTGTT
>NC_087180.1:19166614-19169114 GCF_035594125.1 Scylla paramamosain | reverse complement strand
CCTGCCAGAGAGGTTCGTTGGCTTGGCTTGGTAGGAGTGGACGGCATAGTGAGCATCCAGAAACGACGTTCTCAACGTCTCTGTCCATACCAGGCCAGTACACCGTTTGTCGGGCCCGTCGCTTGGTGCGCTCCATCCCCTGATGACTGTCATGGAGTCGCTCTAGTGTTTCTCGGCGGAGGCTGTGAGGAATAAGAAGCCTCGGCCCGTAAACCACCAGGTCGTCGTCTACGGCCAGCAGACTGCGCACCGGCCAGTACGTACGCAAGCGGTGATCGAGGTCGTGGCAATGATCAGGGAAGCCCTCGATGATGACGTTCTTGAGCAAGCAGTACTCCCCGTCTCTTGCTGCTGCGGCACGTACCATTTCCACAGTCTGATCCTGGAGTGGTGCTAAGCGGACGCCGTCCTCATTGGTGGCAGATAACGCTGAGATGACCGCTGAGTGGAGAGGGTCGAGGTCACCAGAAGTAGCAGCATCCTCTTCCTCCACTGGGTCCTGTACTGCTTCGAAGACGCTGGGAAAGGCCTTGATCACAGCAGCAGCGTGCCCCGCACGCTGCTGTGGCGTTGGGTCGTAGGAATGAGGCCAGCTGATCACTTCTGTGGGCGTAGATAGAGGTGGCTGCGAGGCGGTCGGGTACTTGATGGAGCTGTTGCCGGTGTGCTGTTCTTCCCTGCGTAGCGGTCGGATTTGAGCCGGAAAATCTTCGGGGAGGATTCCGAGAGCGATGGAATCGTACCAGCTAAGCAGCGCCCCCTTCACCTCCTTCACCACGCTCACAACAGTCTCAGCTTCCCTGTCGCCCAGTTGCAAGTGCGACGAGAAAGTTCCTACACAGGTGAGGGGGTGATTACCGGCAGCATAAAGTCCATCACCATCAGCGGGCGCCAAGCTGGAGGGCGGGATTCCAAGGAGTGTTGCCGTGTCGAGGCCAATAACGGTCGTTTCGGCCCCAGAGTCAGGAGTCCACGTAATCTTGTCTCTTCCAGCGGGATGTGTGGCGGTAATGAGCACCTGGGGCGCAGGTCGTGCCGTCACCGTCTTTGTGTATACGCCTGATAAGAGCTGGTATACACTGGCACTGGCTCCCCGCCTCGGGCCTGCACCGCGATGAGGAGAGACAGTTGAGGAACTCCTCGAAGCTCCTCGTCGTTTCCTCACTGTCTGCTGACATACACTCGCAAAATGCCCTCTTTTCCCGCAGTTACGACACACTTTATCTATTGCCTGGCATCCCCTTTTGTCACTGCGACAATTTTTGCCACAACGATAACAGCCCGTGGGGCTTGAGCCCCCGAAACTGCCCTTCCTGTAGTTCGAGACAGCGTTCACACCATGGCTCGAAGAGTGAGAGCCGCCCCTTAGTACTGCACTACACTGGTTAGCGCTCTCTGATGCTCTGCAAATATCTATGGCGTTTTCAAGGGTGAGTTTCTTGTTTTCCAGCATGCGTTTCAGAGCCACTTCGTCTCGTGTCCCAACGACAATTCTGTCACGCAGCTGATGGTTTATGCACTGGTCGCAAAAGTCACAGAAATTGGCGATTTCCTTTACAGCACATAAAAAGTCGTCAAAACCTTCTTGCGTTTCTTGCACGCGGGAGTAGAAGTCTCTTCTATCCATGATGATGTTGCGCTGGCTTCGCAGGTACTCACACATTGCATCGAGGATGGTTCTTAACTCCGCGTCTCTCGGTAAGCTTATCCCGTAGCGAAGTGTACGGGTCCACTCGTCGTCTAGGACAGCAGCGAGTGCCGCCCTCTGCTCAGCCAGGGAGAGACAGTCTATCCTGGCGAGGGTTACGTATCCTTCAAACTTATGGCGCCACGTGTCGAACTCACGTAAAGATGCTGACGCCGTTAAGTGAGGAATGATGGTGGCGGACGTCGGGAACCTCGCGCCCTGGGTAGACGTGCTGCGGGCTGTGGTTTCGCCTTCATTGCTCGCCGTGGTGCGACTGGGAGCTTGTGTCCCCACTCTCTCCAGCAGCTGGGTTAAACGCTCCTCGCGAGCCTGACTCTGCTCCGACTGTCGCGCTAGCAGGGCAGCCAGCGCCTCCAACTGCTTCTCCATTCTGCGCCGTACCCACTGCAGCCTTGTCCTGATCCTACTCACTGCGCCATGTTCGACTCTTGACCAGCAGGGGCACAGGAAACGCAGGTAACAGTGCAGGTGTTTATTCACAGAAGGTGTGAACAGAAGGCTGGAGGTAGGTGATCTCTCGGCGCCAGGCCGCGCACTTCAACTTAACACTTATGACTGAAGCCTAGCTCGTTCACTCATACACGTATTCATGCCTCACACAAGTCTCGCTCATTCACTCGTTCACACAACTAGCTAACAACCACACACTCCTCCTCCTCCTCCTCCTCCTCCTCCTCCTCCTCCTTCTCCTCCTCCTTCTCCTCCTCCAGGAAGAGAAGAAGAAGCCCCAGTGTTCTTAATATGCTTCCTGAGTGTCCCACGTGATCCCAGCTAGTAGTAGTAGTGGTAGTA
>NC_087180.1:19151614-19159114 GCF_035594125.1 Scylla paramamosain | reverse complement strand
AGCCCCTCTTCCTCTGTTTTACGAGGATTATTATTAGGAATACAATGGTGTGTGTGTGTGTGTGTGTGTGTGTGTGTGTGTGTGTGTGTGTGTGTGTGTGTGTGTGTGTGTGTGTGTGTGTGTGTGGGAAGCCTTGGATTAGCAGGTGGTGATATTAACACTGAGAGAGAGAGAGAGAGAGAGAGAGAGAGAGAGAGAGAGAGAGAGAGAGAGAGAGAGAGAGAGAGAGAGAGAGAGAGAGTGTGTGTTGGAGAATAAGTGGCACATGATATCACTTGAAAATTAACGAGAAAAAAAGTAAAAAAATAAATAAATAAATAAAATAACTAGTAAATTAAGTGACTAACAAACTGACTGACTGACTGACTGACTGACTGACTGACTGACTGACTGACTGACTTACTTACTAACTAGCCAACTAAACAAGGAACAAAAGTAAATGAATAAGAAAAAAAAAACTCACGTACTTTTACCAACCAACCAATAAATAAATAAATAAATATATAAATAAAAACAAGAAATATTCACCTCCACCTTTACTAATTACCTGTGTATGCTTGAAGTGGTGTTATTACCTGGCCCACCTGTATACCTGTCTTTACCTGCCTGCCACCCCCTCGTCTGGGCACGGCGCCCCCTCACCTTCATGATGGTGATTACTCTTGCGAAGGGGAGGAAGAGGAAGATGAGGTGTGAGAGAGAGAGAGAGAGAGAGATGTTTGTAGGAAGTGGAGGAGGAGGAGGAGGAGGAGGAGGAGTAGGAGGAGGAGAGAGAAAGATAGAAGTGTGAGAGAGGAAACATGTTTATGTTTGAATGTGTAGGAGGAAGAGGAGGATGAAAAAGAGGAGGAGGAGGAGGAAGAGGAGGAGGAGATGAAGATAAGGTGGGAGGAAAGGAAATATTTGAGAGGTGGATTTAGGAGGAGAAGGAAGAGCAAATAGGTGGAGAGAGAGAAGAGGAGGAGGAGGAGGAGGAGGAGGAGGAGGAGGAGGAAAAGAAAACAGTTAAATAAGAGATGGCTTGTGAAGGTTTAAGAGGGAAAAAAAGGAGGAAGAGGAGGGAAATTAAGAAGAGGAAAGAAAGGAGAGGTTATGGAGGAGGAGGAGGAGGAGGAGGAGGAAGAAGAAGAAGAAGAAGAAGAAGAAGAAGAAGAAGAAGAAGAAGAAGAAGAAGAAAAGTAGAGAAAGTGTGAGTGGTGTTGCTAGATTGGTGTTGGTAATAGTAGTGGTGGTAGTAGTAGTAGTAATGGTGGTGGTGGTGGTGGTGGTGGTAATTGTAGTAGTAATAGAAGTAGCAGTAGATGGTGATGATAGTGATGATGTACTGATAGTGATAATAGTAGTAGTGTTGGTAGTGGTAGTGATGGTGGTGATAGGAGTGGTGGTGGCGGTGGTGGTCGTGGTGGTGGTGGTGGTGGTGACGGTGACGACCAAGATATTGGCTACATTTTGTTGTAGCAACCGTTCACCACCACCACCACCACCACCACTACCACCACCACCACCACCACCACATCGATCCACACCAGACACCGCCACCACCACCACCACCACCACCACATCGATCCACCACCAGACACCGCCACCACCACCACCACCGCCACCACCACCACCACCAGCGACAGTGACGGTTGCTGCTATGGAGGAGGAGGAGGAGGAGGAAGAAAAAGAAGAAGAGGAGGAGGAGGAGGAGAAAGTATATGAGTTGTGGGAATGAATGAAATAAGGAGGAGGAGGAGGAGGAGGAGGAGGAGGAAAAAGGAAGAGGAGTGAGTGATGGGAATGAATGAGTAAGAGGAGGAGGAGGAGGAGGAGGAGGAGGGAGAAAGTGGAGAATTTTGTGGATATTATTAAAGGTTTGACGATCTCCTCCTCCTCCTCCTCCTCCTCCTCCTCCTCCTCCTCCTCCTCCTCCTCCTCCTCCTCCGTTTCCATCTGCCACGACCTTTCATCCTACTAAAGCTCCTGAGGGCGGAGGAGGAGGAGGAGGAGGAGGAGGAGGAGGAGGAGGAGGAGGAGGAGGAAATGCTTGGGTCACATAACGGGTGGAGGAGAAAGCCACACTGTCTCCTCCTCCTCCTCCTCCTCCTCCTCCTCCTCCTCCTCCTCCTCCTCCTCCTCCTCCTCCTCCTCCTCCTTCTCCTCTCGCACTATATAACTCCTTTCTCTTGTGTATGGGAAGAAAAAGAAGAAGAAAAGGAGGAGGAGGAGGAGGAGGAGGAGGTGACAGATGGATAAGAAAAGAACGGTAGTTGAAATTGGAGGAGGAAGAAGAGGAGGAGGAGGAGGAGGAGGAGAAGAAGAAAGAGGAGGAGGAGGTGACAATGCAAAAAGAAAAGGAAGAAAGGAGGTGAAGGAAGAGGAAGAGGAGGAGGAGGAGGAGGAGGAGGAGGAGGAGGAATTTACCAAGGATTACAAAGGATTAGGAACTGCAACGAACGAGAGAGAGAGAGAGAGAGAGAGAGAGAGAGAGAGAGAGAGAGAGAGAGAGAGAGAGAGAGAGAGAGTGGTCACAAAAAGGTACACTTCCGGCCACCTGTTGTTTCTAATTACACGTGGAGAAGTTGTTAAGGAGCTCGCGCGTGCACACACACACACACACACACACACACACACACACACACACACACACACACACACACACACACACACACACACACACACACACACACACACACACACACACACATAGATGCACCCTTATCACCTTGATCTACAGAGAGAGAGAGAGAGAGAGAGAGAGAGAGAGAGAGAGAGAGAGAGAGAGAGAGAGACTTAAGTGATTAGATCTATTTATATATTTTCAATCTCATCTTAGTCTAAAATTAACTGTAATTCCTAGAGAGAGAGAGAGAGAGAGAGAGAGAGAGAGAGAGAGAGAGAGAGAGAGAGAGAGAGAGAGAGAGAGACGTAAAAAAAATTGAATATAAATAAATAAATAACCACGGGATGATTATTGAAACCAAATAACAAATACAAAACCAACAAAATCAAATCATTAAATAAAATAAACAAACAATTAAACAAACAAGGTACATATGTCAAGCCAGGTAAGGTCAGGTAAGGCCTCTCGACTCCCCAGGTAAGGTCCATTACCCAGCGCCCCACACCTGTTACTAATAACCCACCAGGTACCACTCACTCACCTGCCCCCTCTTGCCTCACTCATCCCCCTCACTGCTGCTGCCTGAATAACATCACTCGTACAGTATTAATGAGTGAGTCTTGTGAGTTGCCGCTTCAGAAACACGACTCCTTAAATGGATGTGGGTGAATTTTTGTACGGCTGAGTCAATTGTGAGTCATTTTTATGTCTGTGTCACCTTGAGTAGCGATTGATTGGGTAGACAGGTAGAGGGAGACAGGTAGACAGACAGCTTGGTAGATAGATAGACATGACTAGACAGACTGACAGATTACCAGATAGAAACATATTTAGATAGACAGATATAGACATAGACAGGCAGATAGACAGATTATTAAACAGACATACACAGACAGACAGACAGACAGACACGCTCCATTTAGACAAACAGACAGATAAACAGACAGGTGAACAAGACCTCTTCCACCCACACAGACAGACAGACAGGGAAAGACCTCCAGACTGACAGACGCTCAGCCCTGTCCTACCTAGAGTGACCTTGCCAAAGACACTTGCACGAAGGTCATCCATAAATTAAGAGAGATTTGGTAAACGCCGTCATGACCTGCTTGTGAGAGAGAGAGAGAGAGAGAGAGAGAGAGAGAGAGAGAGAGAGAGAGAGAGAGAGAGAGAGAGAGAGAGAGTTAAAGAGAAAGTATTTTTGTAGAAGGGAACTGGTCTTGAATGAGATACGAGAAAGAGGAGGAGGAGGAGGAGGAGGAGGAGGAGGAGGAGGAGGAGGAGGAGGAGGAGAAGAAGAAGAAGGAGGAGGAAAGGGAAAGCGAAAGGCGGAGAAGGAGGAAGGGAAAGGTGAAAGATTGAAGATGACTAGATGAAGAGAAAGGAGAAGAGAGAGAGAGAGAGAGAGAGAGAGAGAGAGAGAGAGAGAGAGAGAGAGAGAGAGAGAGAGAGAGAGAGAGAGAGAGAAGAAGAAAAATAAGAAACAGGAAAGAGAAAGGAGAGAGATGGAGAACAGAATGAAGAGAGGGAGAAAAAGAAAAGGACGAGGAAAGAAAGAAATGAAAGAAAAGAAAGAAAAATTTAGAGAAAAGTGAATGCAATATAAGAAAAACTGTGTGTGTGTGTGTGTGTGTGTGTGTGTGTGTGTGTGTGTGTGTGTGTGTGTGTGTATCTAGACGGGCGTGTTCATGTATGTGGAAGGGCATGGGCGTTGTGGCGTGGGCGTACATACTTGAGACGGCAGTTACAACGTGTGTGTGTGTGTGTGTGTGTGTGTGTGTGTGTGTGTGTGTGTGTGTGTGTGTGTGTGTGTGTGTGTGTGTGTGTGTGTGTGTGTGCGCGACCTTCAGCTTATCACATGCTTGCTTCCATTCTTCCTTCCCCTTCACCTTCACCTATTCCTCTCTCTCTCTCTCTCTCTCTCTCTCTCTCTCTCTCTCTCTCTCTCTCTCTCTCTCTCTCTCTCTCGGTTCCGCCATTCTCTCATTATACCTTCAATTATTTTCATTTTTCTTATTTTTCTTTTTTTTGTGTTTTCCTTTCACTATCATTCTCTCTCTCTCTCTCTCTCTCTCTCTCTCTCTCTCTCTCTCTCTCTCTCTCTCTCTCTCTCTCTCTCTCTCTCTCTCTCTCTCTCTCTCTCTCTCTGTCCCGTTATTGTTATTATTATTATGGGTCTGTTAGCGGAAGTCTGGTGGTGGTGACAGTGAAGGTGGTGGTGGTGGTGGTGGTGGTGGTGGTAGTAGTGGTGGTGCTGGTGGTGGTATTGTTAGTATAGCAAGGAATAGCAATAGTGGTGGTGGTGGTGGTGGTGGTGTTGCATATTAAAAGAAAGTCAAATATTATATGAATTATCTTAAAATTCATCCCAGCATCCTTCCTCCTCCTCCTCCTCCTCCTCCTCCTCCTCCTCCTCCTCCTCCTCCTCCTCCTCCTCCTCCTCCCGTAATCTAATTCTGTTCTCACCTTTCCTATCTTTTTCCTCCAGTCCAAAACCACTCTAGTCTTCTCCTCCTCCTCCTCCTCCTCCTCCTCCTCCTCCTCCTCCTCCTCCTCCTCCTCCTCCTCCTCCTCCTCCTCCTCCTCCTCCTCCTCTCATCTCCAACACAAAGAAACTGACACATTGGAGCACTGAACCTACAATTCTCTCTCTCTCTCTCTCTCTCTCTCTCTCTCTCTCTCTCTCTCTCTCTCTCTCTCTCTCTCTCTCTCTCTCTCTCTCTCTCTCTCTGTAAGTGTTTCCTCCATCCCTTCATCTCTCTCCATTATGCCGAGAGGTGCCTCACTGAATCCCTAAAGCTCGCTCTCTCTCTCTCTCTCTCTCTCTCTCTCTCTCTCTCTCTCTCTCTCTCTCTCTCTCTCTCTCTCTCTCTCTCTCTCGTATATTTTAATTTTTTCATCTTTTTCTCATATTTACATTTATTATTATTATTATTATTATTATTATTATTATTATTATTATTATTATTATTATTATTCGTTTTTACACACACACACACACACACACACACACACACACACACACACACACACACACACACACAGAGAGAGAGAGAGAGAGAGAGAGAGAGAGAGAGAGAGAGAGAGAGAGAGAGAGAGAGAGAGAGAGAGAGAGAGAGAGAATTACAGATCTATACTTGCTTTTTTAAAATTCTCTATTTTTCTGTCTGTGTCCTGTCTGTCTGTCTGTGTGTATGTGTCATGTGCGCGCGCGTGTACGCTCCGCCACGCCCCAGCAAGCGTGGGGAGCAACAGCCGCGCGCTGGAGGGTGGCGGAGGAGGAGGAGGAGGAGGAGGAGGAGGAGGAGGAGGAGGAGGAGGAGGAGGAGGAGGAGGATAGAAGGACACTTTCCCCCTCGGTCATTTTCCTTCCTTCGTGAACTGTTTTGTCCTTCTTTCCTTCCTTCATTCATTCATTCTTTTCTTCTTTCCTTCCTTCCTTCCTTCCTTCCTTCCTTATTTCCCTTTTTTCGTTCATTTCTTCGTTTTCTTTTTATATTTTTCCTGCCATCTGTTCCTTCTTCCTTCCTTCCTTCCTTCCTTTTTTCCTTTCTCTTTCCTTCCTTCTTCCTTCCTTCCTTCCTTCCTTTCTTCCTTATTTCTTTCCTTCCTCTGTTCCTCTTATCCATCTCTCCTTCATCCTCTTTTCTCATTTTTCTAATTTTTTTCGTATTTTTTCTTTTTTGCATTCCTTCCTTCCTTCCTTCCTTCCTTCCCTCCCTCCTTCCTCTCTTCCTCCTCACTTTCCTCTCTTCTCTCCTCCTATCCTTGGTTTCCTCCTTCTAATTCTTCCTCCTTCTCTCTCTTCCTCTTCCTCCGATTTTGTATCCTTGTTTCCTCCACTCTCCCTTTCCTCCATCTCTCTCTCTCTCTCTCTCTCTCTCTCTCTCTCTCTCTCTCTCTCTCTCTCTCTCTCTCTCTCTCTCTCTCTCTCTCTCTCTCTCTCTCTCTCTCGCAAAGCCTTTCTCTAAATTTATTTCTCCCCCTTCCTCCACCCCTCTCATCCCTCTCCTCTCCCTTCCTCTTTCCCTCCCTCCCTCCCTCTTTCCCTCCCTCCCTCCCTCCCTCCCTCTTTCCTGTTTTGTACGATTCTATTGTATTTTTTTCCAATTTTTCCCTTTTTCCTTTTTTTTGTTATTTTAATTTATTTGTTTATTTATTTGTTTATTTGTTTATTTATTTGTTTATTTAATGTGGTAGTGGTGGTGGCGGTGGTATTATTATTATTATTATTATTATTATTATTATTATTATTATTATTAGTAGTAGTAGTAGTAGTAGTAGTAGAATTCTCTCTCTCTCTCTCTCTCTCTCTCTCTCTCTCTCTCTCTCTCTCTCTCTCTCTCTCTCTCTCTCTCTCTCTCTCTCTCTCTGTGAGTCACAAGTAGCATAAATAAATACATAAATACAAAAGCGTTAGAGAGAGAGAGAGAGAGAGAGAGAGAGAGAGAGAGAGAGAGAGAGAGAGAGAGAGAGAGAGAGAGAGAGGGAGAGAGAGGTGAAGGTTAGTGAAAAGGCAGCCTATCGAGGTCAATTAGGCCTAAATGAAAATTAACGACATAATTATTACTGCGATTAGAAAGACAATGATAGGAAACGCCACTCTCTCTCTCTCTCTCTCTCTCTCTCTCTCTCTCTCTCTCTCTCTCTCTCTCTCTCTCTCTCTCTCTCTCTCTCTCTCTCAATGGACGTTAACAGACTCGTAAAGAAGCAAAGAAAGGCGCGTTACAGTAGAGAGAGAGAGAGAGAGAGAGAGAGAGAGAGAGAGAGAGAGAGAGAGAGAGAGAGAGAGGTATCTCCTTCAGTCTCCACCAACACTACTCCTTTCACTCCAGCCGTGGGAGGAGACGAGGCCAGCTCCTCCTCCTCCTCCTCCTCCTCCTCCTCCTCCTCCT
>NC_087180.1:19141614-19149114 GCF_035594125.1 Scylla paramamosain | reverse complement strand
AAAAATAAATAAGATTACGTGAAGGCTGTGGCCTGCTGACCCACTCTGACCTGCCGTGACCTGCTGGTGACCTATCTTGGTGACCTCACATGACCTGGTGATTTGCGTGACCTGCTGGTGATCCTGGTGATTGTGATCTTATAATGGACCTGCAGCCTGCCTCCCCTCTCGTATTGGTGCCTGGAGAGTGAGGGAGAGGGAGAGGGAGAGGCTGTGAGTGTCCTGTCTCAGTGATCGGTGTAAGGACATTTGGTCTGCGAGGGAGTGTGAGGTGCAGCGAGGGAGAGGAGCGAGAGGTGAGGGAGTGTGTACACTACTCCACTCTCATCCCACCTCACCCTATCTCACCCTGGCCCCGCCCCCTCATGTGCCTGGCGTGACCCTGGGAGCGGAGAGCGGGAACAGCGCCCTCCTGCCCAGGTGATGCCGCCACGCTGGGTGTGCTGGCTGCCCCGCACGCCGCCGTCATCCCCCGCCCACGGCCCCCTCACCGTATCCCGCCCCTCACGCCGACGCGGCTGGCCGGTCACCGCGGGCGGGCGAGGCGGGGGTCTGAGGGCGGGGAGGGCGGGTCAGGGCGCCGAGTCAGGTCCTGCTGCCGCCACAAGGCCCTGCCCGGCAGACCCCGCGCCTGGCGACTCACTCACTCCGAGTTCGACAGCATAGGTAACCTTTCCACGCCAGACACTCTCTCTGCCGCCTGCCGCGCCCCGCCCCGTGCCTTCCGCGGCGCCCTAGGTGACTGGCACTGACTGGAATTGACTGGCACTGACTTTACTCGTGGTGTCCTTAACCTTGGTCACCCCAGGCACTCTCTGTGGCCTGCTTTGGCACTGACTGGAATTGACCGGCACTGACCCTCCTCTCAATGGCACTGACGCTGACCCTGGTATCTTAAGCTAGGTCACACCAGGCACTGCCCTCACGTCCTGTCACTGTTTCTTGGCACTGCTCAGCTAGGTGCCACTCGACCCTGACCCTGGCATCCTTTCCCTAAACCTAGCACCCTTAACAAACCGGTGCCATCCCACCCTCATCCTGGCACCCTTAAACCAGGGCCATTACACCCTGAACCTGGCACCCTTCACCTCACCATGAATCCTTAATGCGCCAGAACCAAAACACCCTGATCTAAGCACCTTGAAGCCAGTGCCGTGCCACCACCAACCTGGCACCCTAGATGAGCCAGTGCCAACCTACCCTGATCATAAAATACTTAACCTCGCTTCAATATATCTAATAAGTGTGTTAGTGTGGCACCCTAACTTGACACATGCAGAGGTAGATAGATAGATAGATAGATAGATACATACATACATACATACATACATACATACATACATACATACATACATACATACATACATACATGGATAGATAAAGTGATTTCTTGATTCTAATTGAATACAACAACGAGGTCATAAAGCGCCCTTCAAAAGAAAAAAAAAATAATACACTAAATATATAATTGTAACTTTGTAAGAATGATAAAATTAAAATATATGTAGAATAATGAATACTTATTACAATTGCAGAGAGAGAGAGAGAGAGAGAGAGAGAGAGAGAGAGAGAGAGAGAGAGAGAGAGAGAGAGAGAGAGAGAGAGAGAGAGAGAGAGACCGTTAGGAAGAACAGGATGAAGGAGGATAACAGTGCAAAGTGAGATGATCCGGGAGATGAGCAGCAGCAGGAGGAGGAGGAGGAGGAGGAGGAGGAGGAGGAGGAGGAGGAGGAGGAGGAGGAGGAGGAGGAGATGACACGTTCCTGGAGTTATTTCACGCCACGCTCTCACTCTCTCACTCTCTTTCGCTCCACTTAATCAGAGATATTTTCATTTATTTTTATTCTCTCTCTCTCTCTCTCTCTCTCTCTCTCTCTCTCTCTCTCTCTCTCTCTCTCTCTCTCTCTCTCTCTCTCTCTCTCTCTCTCTCTCTCTTCCTCTTTCAAACAAAGCTCCAATTCGTCTTCCTTTCTTCTTGTCTCCTCCTCCTCCTCCTCCTCCTCCTCCTCCTCCTCCTCCTCCTCCTCCTCCTCCTCCTCCTCCTCCTCTTCCCACGCTCTGCTGGAGGTAACGATTCCTGTCCCATCATGATAACTGTCCTCCTCCTCCTCCTCCTCCTCCTCCTCCTCCTCCTCCTCCTCCTCCTCCTCCTCCTCCTCCTCCTCCTCCTCCTCCTCCTCCAGTGCATTTCCCTCACATTCCTCATTTGTATACAGTTATTATTTCTCTCTGTCATGAGCAGAGAGAGAGAGAGAGAGAGAGAGAGAGAGAGAGAGAGAGAGAGAGAGAGAGAGAGAGAGAGAGAGAGAGAGAGAGAGAGAATTAGTGTGTTTGATTAAAAAGGTGTCCAGAGGAAGAAAGAAAAAAGTGAGGAAGGGAAAGTGTGACTGGGAGAGAGAAAGAGGAGGAGGAGGAGGAGGAGGAGGAGAAAGAAAAATGAAGATAATTAGCTTAATGGAAGAGGAGGAAAGAAGAGGGAGGTAATAATGACTAATGGAGAGAGAGAGAGAGAGAGAGAGAGAGAGAGAGAGAGAGAGAGAGAGAGAGAGAGAGAGAGAGAGAGAGAGAGAGAGTATATATAACAATAACAAACAAAAAAATAAAGAATAAAAATGCAAATTCTATCTATTACAGCAGTTATTTTTGTAGCTTCTGTGTGGTTGTTAGCTAGTTGTGTGAACGAGTGAATGAGCGAGACTTGTGTGAGGCATGAATACGTGTATGAGTGAACGAGCTAGGCTTCAGTCATACGTGTTAAGTGGAAGTGCGCGGCCTGGCGCCGGGAGATCACCTACCTCCAGCCTTCTGTTCACACCTTCTGTGAATAAACACCTGCACTGTTACCTGCGTTTCCTGTGCCCCTGCTGGTCAAGAGTCGAACATGGCGCAGTGAGTAGGATCAGGACAAGGCTGCAGTGGGTACGGCGCAGAATGGAGAAGCAGTTGGAGGCGCTGGCTGCCCTGCTAGCGCGACAGTCGGAGCAAGAGTCAGGCTCGCGAGGAGCGTTTAACCCAGCTGCTGGAGAGAGTGGGGACACAAGCTCCCAGTCGCACCACGGCGAGCAATGAAGGCGAAACCACAGCCCGCAGCACGTCTACCCAGGGCGCGAGGTTCCCGACGTCCGCCACCATCATTCCTCACTTAACGGCGTCAGCATCTTTACGTGAGTTCGACACGTGGCGCCATAAGTTTGAAGGATACGTAACCCTCGCCAGGATAGACTGTCTCTCCCTGGCTGAGCAGAGGGCGGCACTCGCTGCTGTCCTAGACGACGAGTGGACCCGTACACTTCGCTACGGGATAAGCTTACCGAGAGACGCGGAGTTAAGAACCATCCTCGATGCAATGTGTGAGTACCTGCGAAGCCAGCGCAACATCATCATGGATAGAAGAGACTTCTACTCCCGCGTGCAAGAAACGCAAGAAGGTTTTGACGACTTTTTATGTGCTGTAAAGGAAATCGCCAATTTCTGTGACTTTTGCGACCAGTGCATAAACCATCAGCTGCGTGACAGAATTGTCGTTGGGACACGAGACGAAGTGGCTCTGAAACGCATGCTGGAAAACAAGAAACTCACCCTTGAAAACGCCATAGATATTTGCAGAGCATCAGAGAGCGCTAACCAGTGTAGTGCAGTACTAAGGGGCGGCTCTCACTCTTCGAGCCATGGTGTGAACGCTGTCTCGAACTACAGGAAGGGCAGTTTCGGGGGCTCAAGCCCCACGGGCTGTTATCGTTGTGGCAAAGATTGTCGCAGTGACAAGGGGATGCCAGGCAATAGATAAAGTGTGTCGTAACTGCGGGAAGAGAGGGCATTTTGCGAGTGTATGTCAGCAGACAGTGAGGAAACGACGAGGAGCTTCGAGGAGTTCCTCAACTGTCTCTCCTCATCGCGGTGCAGGCCCGAGGCGGGGAGCCAGTGCCAGTGTATACCAGCTCTTATCAGGCGTATACACAAAGACGGTGACGGCACGACCTGCGCCCCAGGTGCTCATTACCGCCACACATCCCGCTGGAAGAGACAAGATTACGTGGACTCCTGACTCTGGGGCCGAAACGACCGTTATTGGCCTCGACACGGCAACTCCTTGGAATCCCGCCCTCCAGCTTGGCGCCCGCTGATGGTGATGGACTTTATGCTGCCGGTAATCACCCCCTCACCTGTGTAGGAACTTTCTCGTCGCACTTGCAACTGGGCGACAGGGAAGCTGAGACTGTTGTGAGCGTGGTGAAGGAGGTGAAGGGGGCGCTGCTTAGCTGGTACGATTCCATCGCTCTCGGAATCCTCCCCGAAGATTTTCCGGCTCAAATCCGACCGCTACGCAGGGAAGAACAGCACACCGGCAACAGCTCCATCAAGTACCCGACCGCCTCGCAGCCACCTCTATCTACGCCCACAGAAGTGATCAGCTGGCCTCATTCCTACGACCCAACGCCACAGCAGCGTGCGGGGGCACGCTGCTGCTGTGATCAAGGCCTTTCCCAGCGTCTTCGAAGCAAAGGAAGGTTTACGTGCAATGGCTGGTGGATCCATGGCCATCGAGTTGACAGACGACGCTCGACCCTTCGCCGTAACAGCATCTCGTACAATCCCTTACAATTGGCGTGAAGAAATTAAGGGATCGACACACTGTGTGCCCGACGCCCTCTCACGTGCTCCAGTACAGGACCCAGTGGAGGAAGAGGATGCTGCTACTTCTGGTGACCTCGACCCTCTCCACTCAGCGGTCATCTCAGCGTTATCTGCCACCAATGAGGACGGCGTCCGCTTAGCACCACTCCAGGATCAGACTGTGGAAATGGTACGTGCCGCAGCAGCAAGAGCGGGGAGTACTGCTTGCTCAAGAACGTCATCATCGAGGGCTTCCCTGATCATTGCCACGACCTCGATCACCGCTTGCGTACGTACTGGCCGGTGCGCAGTCTGCTGGCCGTAGACGACGACCTGGTGGTTTACGGGCCGAGGCTTCTTATTCCTCACAGCCTCCGCCGAGAAACACTAGAGCGACTCCATGACAGTCATCAGGGGATGGAGCGCACCAAGCGACGGGCCCGACAAACGGTGTACTGGCCTGGTATGGACAGAGACGTTGAGAACGTCGTTTCTGGATGCTCACTATGCCGTCCACTCCTACCAAGCCAAGCCAACGAACCTCTCTGGCAGGACACGGACACACCCAGCAGGGTGTTTGAGTCAGTTTCTGCAGACTACTTCCACGCAGCAGGCCGTACATACCTCGTGTATGTAGATCGCTTGTCTGGGTGGCCTCACGTGTCTGCATGCTCACGTCCAGCATCGGCTGATCAGCTCGTTCGTGTCCTTCGGGGTGTGTTCGCCGACACGGGCGTGCCTGTTCTCCTGAGGACTGACGGTGGACCGCAGTTCACTTCTTCATCGGTACGGCGCTTCCTGGCTCGATGGGGGTGGAGCATCGTGTATCTTCACCTCATTATCCACGCTCCAATGGTCACGCCGAGGCAGCGGTCAAGTCCGTGAAGAAGCTGATCCTCACGACCACACAGCAGGGACACCTGGACGAGGATGCGTTCGCTCGCGGGTTGCTGGAACTGCGCAACACTCCGAGGGCGGAAGGGCGATCACCAGCACAAGTCCTCTTCGGTCATCCTATGAGGTCCTGTGTCCCGGCTCATCATCGCTCATACGCTCAGCAGTGGCAGCGCGCTGCTGATGAGTGCGACGCCAAGGCAGAGCGACTGAGGAAGAAAGCGAAACTTCGCCACGACGCGTCCGCCCGTACTCTTCCTCTCCTGCACCTCGGTGGCCACGTCGACGTTCAAGATCACACGACAGGCCTCTGGGATCGCCTGGGTGTCATCGTGGCTGTTGGGCGAAGGAGAACTACCTCATCAAGATGGGCAGCGGTCGCGTGATGTGGCGTAATAGAAGACACCTACGCCCACACAGACCTCTTGCTCCCCTTCCTGTCGAGCAGCACACCGCTCATGGCGGTGCAGCGCTTCAGCATCAGGGTCACGAGGAACACTACCATCCCGGCAGCCCGGAGCATCAGGGTAACGGGGTACACCGTGGCCGAGAGCAACCAGAGCGTCGAAGCAGCCGACAGCGTAGGGAGCCGAGACGACTGCAGGTGCGGTGGCACCGTAGCACCTACGATTAGTCGTACGTGTTCATTGTACGCTGTGTTTGTTTTGTGTATATGTACCGTGTTTTCTGTACTTCAATCATTGTAACTTTGTTTCATGTGTTACGGTAGCCATAACAAAGATAAGGAATCTTCCTTATGTCTCGGGGGAGGTGTGTGGTTGTTAGCTAGTTGTGTGAACGAGTGAATGAGCGAGACTTGTGTGAGGCATGAATACGTGTATGAGTGAACGAGCTAGGCTTCAGTCATACGTGTTAAGTGGAAGTGCGCGGCCTGGCGCCGGGAGATCACCTACCTCCAGCCTTCTGTTCACACCTTCTGTGAATAAACACCTGCACTGTTACCTGCGTTTCCTGTGCCCCTGCTGGTCAAGAGTCGAACAGCTTCCCTCTCCCTCTCTCTCCCCCTCCCTCTCCCCCTCTCCCTCTCCCTCTCCCTCTCCCTCTCTCCCCTCTTCCTTGTCCCGTGCGAAATGTGACGAAGCAGAAATAATGCAGGTGGAACAAGGAGGAAGAGGAGGAGGAGGAGGAGGAGGAGGAGGAGGAGGAGGAGGAGGAGGAGGAGGAGGAGGAGATACAAGAGAGGCTAAGAATGAAGATAGAGACAGGGAAGGGAAGGAAGAGAGAGATAAAGGAAAAAATAAATGATAGGGAGAGAGAGAGAGAGAGAGAGAGAGAGAGAGAGAGAGAGAGAGAGAGAGAGAGAGAGAGAGAGAGAGAGAGAGAGAGGTGAGGGTGACGCTGTGACGCACCTTAGCTTCCACGAATCAGGTGAGGCGCTGCGGTAGTAAACTAATTATCACACACTACCTGTCCTCACCTGTGTGTGTGTGTGTGTGTGTGTGTGTGTGTGTGTGTGTGTGTGTGTGTGTGTGTTTGTTTGTGGTCAATAAATAAGGTATCTTTCTTTTTTTCCGTAAGAGAGAGAGAGAGAGAGAGAGAGAGAGAGAGAGAGAGAGAGAGAGAGAGAGAGAGAGAGAGAGAGAGAAAGGGATGTAGATAAAGAATTGTAAGGGTGATGAAAGACAGGAGAGAGAGAGAGAGAGAGAGAGAGAGAGAGAGAGAGAGAGAGAGAGAGAGAGAGAGATGGTAACAGCAATAATAACAATAATAATAACATACACGATGAAAATACAAAGTCAGTATTTAATAGAACGAAGAACAAAATAACAAAATACAAGTTAGATAAATAGAAAAAAAATATTCGAAAAATCTTAACCATTTTTATTTATTTATTTTATTTTATTTACTTTTTTTTTAACAAGAAAGAGGTTAAATAAACAGAAAGAAAATTAGCAACCCAATTTTTCTCCTTTTTTCAGCCCAAATTGATTACACGAGTGAAAGAATGAGGTTAGACAAAGACAGAGAGAG
>NC_087180.1:19136614-19139114 GCF_035594125.1 Scylla paramamosain | reverse complement strand
ACTACTGGTGGTGACTGGTGAGAGAGAGAGAGAGAGAGAGAGAGAGAGAGAGAGAGAGAGAGAGAGAGAGAGAGAGAGAGAGAGAGAGAGAGAGAGAGAGAGAGAGAGCAGTTACTCAGGTGGAAAGGTGAGTGGCTTGCAGGAAGAGGAGTAGTAGGAGGAGGAGGAAGAGGAGGAGAAGGAGGAGCAGCAGGAGGAGGAGGAGGAGGAGGAGGAGGAGGAGGAAGGAGAATTCAGTGTTTTGTTAGGATTAACCCGTCGTGACCCTGTAGTAGTAATAGTAGTAGTAGTAGTAGTAGTGGTAGTAGTAGTAGTGGTAGTAGTAGTAGTAGTAGTAGTAGTAGTAGTAGTAGTGATAGAAACTGCAATATTAAACTAACGATCAATAACAAAGAAAAAAATCGTGTCGAGAGAGAGAGAGAGAGAGAGAGAGAGAGAGAGAGAGAGAGAGAGAGAGAGAGAGAGAGAGAGAGAGAGAAGTAGGGCACAGGGGCATTGAAGTAACGGGAGACACAGAGCCCAAGGTCACACGCACCTCAAGGGGGGAGGGGGAGTGGAGGGAACTTCGGAGAGACGGAGGAAAACTTGGAGGGAGTGGAGGAAAATTTCGTGGAGATGATTAATAAAATGTGGAATGATGGAGGGAAGTTATGGAGGAGTGGAGGAAAATTTGGAGAGAAACTAGGAGAGATGATGGAAAATTTTGTAGACATGGAAACTTTTAGAGGGACGGAGAGAACTTTGGAGAAATGGAGGGAAACTGGAGAAATGGGGAGGAAACTTTAGAGAGATAGAATGAGAGAGAGAGAAAAAAAAATGGATTAAATAGAGAGAGAGAGAGAGAGAGAGAGAGAGAGAGAGAGAGAGAGAGAGAGAGAGAGAGAGAGAGAGAGAGAGAGAGAGAATTATAAGAGGAAAGTGGGTTATGAGAAGATAATAACAAGGAGGAGGAGGAGGAGGAGGAGGAAACTGGAGAGTAATTAAACATTCACACTGGAGGAAAGAGAGGAGTGATATGAAACGGAGGAAAGAAGAAGGAAGAAAATAAGAAGCAAGAGGAGGAACATCAGATGAAACAGGAAGAAGTAAACGAAGAAGGAAAGAACGAAGATCAAATATCTGAAGGAGGAGAAGAGAGGAGAAGAGAGAACAGGAGAAGAGAAGAGAGGAGAGAAGATAGGAAAAAAAGAAGAGGAGGAGGGGAGAAGATGAAGGGAGTGAGTAAGGAAGAGGAATACTTAGGAAGAACAGACAGAAGAAGGAAAAGAAGAAGAAGAAGAAGAGAAAAAGGAAGAGAGAAACAAGACGAGGATGAGGAGGAAGAAAATGAAGAAGAAAAAAGAGATAGAAGAGAAAGAAATAGATATAATTATAGAAAGAGAAAAAGAGAGAGGAAGAAAAAATAGTAGGAGAAGGAGGAAAGAAACAAGAATTAAAAAAGAAGAAATAGAAGAAGAAGAAGAAGAAGAGGAGGAGGAAGTCAGGAAGTCAGGAAGTCAGGCAGCCTCCCACGCCCTTCACCAATACAGGAAACTTCAGCGGATGTGAGACAGAGGCGCATTTGACGAGGCTTTGTTTGGATTAGTCAGAGGCGCATTCGATCAGGGCCGTGGTGTTGACTGTTTGGACGTCAGTTATTGCCAAGCTCTCTGTGTGTGTGTGTGTGTGTGTGTGTATGTGTGATTTGTCTGTCTGTTTGGGTGTCTGTCTGTCTATCTGTTAATCTATCTATGTGTATCTCTGTTTGTCTGATATTCAACGGAGATATAGTTAGATAAATAGATAGATAAGTAATTATTATTGTTATTGCTGCTACTACTACTACTACTACTACTACTGTTGTTGTTGTTGTTGTTGTTGTTGCTTTCTCTTCTTACTATCATTTCAACTATGCATTTCCTTCCTTCCTTCCTTCCTTCCTTCCTTCCTCCCTCCCTTTCCTTCATTGATTGACCTACATAACGTAAACGTAATGCCGCTTATACTAGGTCAGTACCTCCCTCCCTCCCTCCCTCCCTTCCTCCCTACCTTCCCTTACCTCACGTAGTTCTCTTTACCCTCCTCCTTTCCCCTTTCCTCCTCCTCCTCCTCCTCCTCCTCCTCCTCCTCCTCCTCCTCCTCCTCCTCCTCCTCCTCTTTGTCCTTCTAATTCTCTCTTCATTATTTATATATTATCATTCATCTATTCTCCCCCTCCCTTCCCCCCTCTCTCTCTCTCTCTCTCTCTCTCTCTCTCTCTCTCTCTCTCTCTCTCTCTCTCTCTCTCTCTCTCTCTCTCTCTCTCTCTCATTGTTGTGTTTGCAAAAATTGATCGACCTAGTTCTTCCTATTTTTATTCCGTTGTGTCTCTCTCTTTCTCTTTCTCTTTCTCCTATTCGTTATCATGTGTTCCTATCTCTCATATTTGTTATCACCTCTCGTTTTTTTCTTTTTCTTCCTTTATTTTTTCTTTTTTTTCATTTGATTTTACGTACCTGGTCTCTCTCTCTCTCTCTCTCTC
>NC_087180.1:19104114-19124114 GCF_035594125.1 Scylla paramamosain | reverse complement strand
TTGGATGACGTGATTAGAGGCCAGACGACATGACGGAAAATAGAAAGCAGATAGACAGTAGATAAGAATAGATGGGAGGTGGTGGTGGTGGTAGTAGTAGTACTAGTAGTAGTAGTAGTAGTAGTAGTGGTGGTGGTGGTGGTGGTGGTGTGGTGGTGATGGTGGTTGTGGTTCCTTTGAGAGAGAGAGAGAGAGAGAAGAGAGGAGAGAGGAGAGAGAGAGAGAGACGGAGAAGAGAGAGAGAGAGAGAGAGAGCATATTAGCAACTTACATAAGAAGAAAAATGGAAGAGACCATATATGAGAGAGAGAGAGAGAGAGAGAGAGAGAGAGAGAGAGAGAGAGAGAGAGAGAGAGGAGAGAGAGAGATGAGAGAGAGAGAGAGAGAGCACATGAATGACCTTGGAAGCTTAAATGGAAGAATATAGAAAAAAAAAATTATAATAAATTCAGAGATAAATATAGCAGGGTGTAAAAGGTTTAATTGAAGGGCTGTGTACCTGATCTGGCAACACCTACACAGAAGGGAGGGGGAGAGGAGAAGGTGGAGGCAACACTGCATCCCCTTAACTCTGTGTAAGGGCTTCAGTATTTTTGTATATAGTCCTGAACCCCTTTTAAATAACCTTAGTAAAATCCTGTCTCTTAATTAATGTTGTCTTTTTTTTCAGCTGATAAAAATTGTATCTCATTTATTTGGTATTTTGGTCTAAAGGGATTCCAGTATTACCTGATTTTTTTTATTTTTTATTTTTTAGTGTTAGATCTTTTCCATCATACCCAGTGCTCTTTTCCTTTTCTGCTCTTTTTCCATGACTTTTAATGCCCTTTTTTCCTCTTCCATAGTGCTTATCAGGCCATAAATATCTCTCTTTTTCCCTATTCATCAATGCACTTTACCAATATGACTTTCAATGCTCATTTTTCTTCCCTATAGAACTTGTCAGGCCATATGCTCCTCTCTGTAACACACAACATTCCTTTCTAGTACCCTCAGTGCTCTTTTCCATCACCTCAATGTTCCTTTCCTTCCCTATAGAGCTTGCCAGGCCATAAACAGCTTTTCCTTGACACTTAGAGCTCTTTTCCCATGACTTCCAATGCTTCTTTCCTTCCCTATTGAGGTTTTTGGTACTTAACCTCCTTTCCTTAACACTGAGCATACTTTTGCAATACCTTCAATGTTCTCTGTCTTTCCTTGACTTTCAACACTCCTCCTTCCCTACAGAGCTTGTCGGGCCATGAACACCCTTCTATAACACTACTGTTCCTTTCCAATAGCCTTAGTGTTCTCTCTCTTCCCCGCAGAGCTTGTCGGGCCATAAACGCCCTTCTATAACACTACCGTTTGTTTGCAATAGCCTCAGTGTTCTCTCTCCTCCCTGCAGAGCTTGTCAGGCCACACCACCCCAGTAGAATGTGTGCGGTTTGGAGGGTCGGAGGAGCTGGTGTGTGCTGGCTCCCTCAGCGGCGCCCTCAAGATCTGGGACCTGGAGGCTACCAAGATTGTGCGCACCCTCACTGGCCACAAAGCAAACATCCGCTGCATCGACTTCCACCCCTACGGTGACTTCATTGGCACTGGCTCCCTTGACACCAACATTAAGGTGAGGGTGGCCTGATGTGACCTAACTTGCCTAATCTAACCTAACCTCTCTTGAAACCAACATCAAGGTGAGGATAGCCAGATGTGATCTAACTTGCCTAACCTAACCTAGCCTAACTTAACCTCTCTTTCTCTCATTCTTCCCTTCATAACCTTTCCTCCACCTGTGTCCTCACCTGCTGCTCCTCTCTGTCCCCAGCTGTGGGACATCCGGCGTAAGGGCTGTATCTTCACCTACAAGGGCCACAACCTCACTGTCAACAGCCTTAAGTTCTCGCCAGATGGACAGTGGATTGCGTCAGCCGGTGAGGACTGCAATGTTAAGGTGAGTCACCCTATCACCCTCTTGTGCCTTGCTGTGGAAACTGAAAGGGATGTGTTTTGGAGGTGTCCTGGACTGGTGGTCTTGGTAAGGGACTTAGTGTGTTAGAAGGATTCATTGAAGGATTCTTTGTCATTGATGTGAAAAATTGTACAGGATGTCTTTTTAGGAGTGTGTAGGATTGTAGTGTGGACAAAGGAAGGATTTTAGTCTAGTATGAGAAGGATTGCTGTGATTGGAGGTCTTAAGGAAGGAGAAGGATTCATGAAGGATTCTTTGTCATTGATGTGAAAAATTGTATATTATGTCTCTTTAAAGGTGTGTAGGATTATAATCAAGACAAAGGAAGGATTTTTAGTTGAGTATGAGAAGGAATGCTGTGTACTAGTGAGGGATTCTGTCTTTGGTGTGAGGATTTGATAGAATCTGTCTAGCAGAGTGTAGAGGATAAGATTTGACATACCTGGAAGTGTAATGAATTACTATGTTAAGTATTAACCATTTCACTGCAATACAAAACAGTTACCACCACCAGAAGCAATACATGAGATCTTGATAAGCATCTACAACAATGTAGGGGAGTAAAAAGAATAGATTATGCAATTTCTACCCAGTTTAAAGATTGGACTTGGCTGTAGAATAAGTAAAGGTTATCAGAGTGTGATTAAATAAGGAATAATACACCAAATAATAGTCAAAGTCTTAAAGGACATAACTAGCACCAGGGTCTGTAGTGTATAAGTACAAGGACCTGTCAGCAGAACTAGACAAGGAACTAGCACCACCACCACACACTAGCATTAAAAGCCATACCCCTGGCTGTTTCCCCTGGTTCCTGTATGATTACCTTGAACTAATTTTTTTAACTGTTTTTAAGTTTATTTCTTTGTGGTCAATAATAAACTAACCAACTCGCAGCTGTGGGATCTTCGGGCGGGCAAGATGATGACGGAGTTTGCTCAGCACACCGGGGCCAGTCAGCGATGTAGAGTTCCACCCACATGAGTTCCTCCTCGCTTCCGCCTCACATGACAGAACCGTCAACTTCTGGGACCTGGAAAAATTCTCATTGGTGTCTGCCACAGATGCCGACACTGGCCCCATCAGGTGTGTGTGTGTGTGTGTGTGTGTGTGTGTGTGTGTGTGTGTGTGTGTGTGTGTGTGTGTTCTTTTGTTCGTTTGATATGCAATGCTATTTTTATTTTTCCTTACACATTGTCAGGGTATAAACAGTTTTCTTGACATTTTCAGTGCTTTTCCCATGACTCAGTAATTGTTTTCCTTCCTTATAGATCTTTCCAGGTCATGAATATCTTTTTTTCATAATTGTCAATGTTTTCTTCCAATTTATACCCTTAATGCTCCTTTTCCTTCTCTACAGAGCTTGTTTATTGCTAATGATACAGCAAAATGTTACCTGATTGGAAGTAAATGGTTGATATACATTAGCCAATGCCTGTTCAGCAAAAGTTCCATGATTGACATTGTTATTGTATATTGTCAAGCATTATAAACAGTAATTCTCCTTAGATAAATATTTAGATAGGCTATTATTTTTTATTTATGTATTCATTACTATTTTTGTATTTAATTCTCCTTTTCTCATCTTTCCAGTGCAAACTTTAAGTAGCTTATGACGTATACCTTTGAGTGATAAGCCGTCATTATCACCACTACACTGCTTCACATTAACACTCCATCACTACTTAGCCATGGATCAAATAGTCAGCCAGGAAGTACAAATGCTATCACTAACTAGGGGAAGGGGAAGATGCATCACTGTATCCCTTACTCGCACTCTGTCATGCTCCCTCATACTTCCATCACTCCACAGAACCATAGCCTTCCACCCTGACGGGGACTGTGTGTATGCTGGCTCCCCTGACGTGCTCAAGGTGTATGGGTGGGAGCCAGCCCGCACGTTTGACACAGTGGCCATGGGCTGGGGCAAGATACAGGACATTGCCATTGCCCAGAATCAGTTGGTGAGTCAAGAGATGTGCTTGTTGTTGATTTGAAAGAGAGTGCCAGGAAAAGTGATTGGATGAAGATATTGAGTGTGGAAGAGAGCATTAGGAGAAACTGCTTGAATAATGGAAGTAATGAGTGTTAGAAGAGAGTCTTAGGTCATAAATTTTGGAACACACTGCTCTAGAAACTCCCTTGCTATACTTGTGCCCCACCCTGTAGACTTTTATAAATTGCAAAAAAAAAAAAACTCCCTTGAAAATACACATCAAGAAACCTCCCTAAATAAATGTGCCTGTGGAAGAAGAGAATTTTATAACAGACTACCTTACCACTGATATCCTGCCCCTTACCACCTTATCCTGTCCCTCTTACCACCAATGACCCTTCCCCCTTACTACTGTGTCCCGTCCCCTCACCACCTGTGCCCTGTCCCTCAGATTGGCGCAGGCTTCCATGGGGTGCATGTGTCGCTGTACGTGGTGGACTTGAAGCGGGTACAGCCCTTCGGTGGCCCCCAGCAGGACGTGCCCTCCACCTTCCGCTACGGTGCCGCCATCCGCAAGAGCTTCAGCAAAGATAAGAACTCTGGGAAAGCTACGTAAGTTCTCTCTCTCTCTCTCTCTCTCTCTCTTTCTCTCTCTCTCTCTCTCTCTCTCTCTCTCTCTCTCTCTCTCTCTCTCTCTCTCTCTCTCTCTCTCTCTCTCTCTCTCTCTCTCTCTCTCTCTCTCTCTCTCTCTCTCTCTCTCTCTCTCTCTCGTCTCTCTCTCTTCTCTCTCTCTCTCTCTCCTCTCTCTCTCTCTCTCTCCATCATATATCTCACAGTATAGATTTACACACATTCTATAACCTCATCCCTCCCTCATCCTGCAGTGTGGAGTCAATGAAGGTGGAGGAAGCGTCAGACACAGGCGGAGAGGAGCCCCCAGGAGGAGGACCCGCCACCAGAGATCACCAACCTCAATGACTACAATGTTATCTTCAGAACGCGCCGTGAACGTGAGTTTTTGCTGGCCTGGCTTGGCTTGGGAGGCAGGGAGGATCAGAGGGCAAGGGGGATTTCAGTGCAAGTAAAGAGCAATATGTGTTTTCTTGGTCACTTGTTCTATGTCACTTTTTAACTTATTACTAATGGTGTGTGTTTTTTTATTTATTATTATTTTTTTAATGGGCATGTTTTTTTTTTTGATAACTTCAATATACATTTTTTTCTTATGGAAAATCTTTTTTTTAATCTTGCTTACTTGTAGTCATAATATTCCTTTGCTACGAGAAAGTTCCTTTTTTTTTTTAAGTGTATCTTATCTTTTTTTTCATTTTTTCATCCATTTCTCTATTACTGTAACATATTTTCTCTTTTTTATTTGAATGAAATCCCCCCACTACCTCAATTTTTTTTTTTTTAATCGCTGGCTTTCTTGTTTTTTTCGATGTCTGCTTTGATGCTTTCTGTAGCTTTTCCTTCAATTTCTTTAGTGTTGCAGGTTTGTCCAATTTTTGTGTTCATTTTTAGTGATGACACAACTGCAGCGGGATCTAGTAAGTGACGCATGGTAGAGAAGAGAAGACCTGAGCATGTATTGATCCCTTGAATCCTGGTGGCGTCTTAAAACAAATTAGTCCATTCTAGCTTGAAATGCCCTTAGAATTTGGTGTCAAAATGCCCTTAAAATCTGGGTGGCACCTCGAACTTGTTGAATTATTCCATTCTGACTTGAAATGCCCTTAAAATCTGGTTTCTATCTCAAAATTGCATGAAACTAGATACTTTTAGAGTGGGAATTTGACTTGGCACTACAAACGGCTCAGAGTTTAAGCCAATACTCATGAAACTTAGTAAAATCATGTTATCTCAGTTTAAATTAGCAGCTCATTGGGCATTTTTATCGATCTTTTTGTTGCCTTTTGCCAGTGTCCCTCTTACATAAAAAAAATAATAATAAATAAGAGTATAAGACTGCTACCATATTCAAAGGGTTAATATTCAATAGATACTAGAACCCAAGAACTCCCACAGGCTTTTTTTAGTCAGTGAACCACCACCACCACCACCACCACCACCACCACCAACACTTAACCTCACTGATTCCTCACACTTTAAGCTTCTCCTCCTCATCCATCTGCCACAAGCACCAACAGGACTCATTAAAAAAGAAGGAAAAGAAATAAAAGGTAGATTTATTTCCCCAGCATTCGTATCAACCTCTAATTTTTTTTTTCTGTTGTTGTTGTTGATTAAAAAACTTGATTAACGGCTTCAGTCATTCACCGTATTGACCATAACTGTTGTATTTGTTGTGCTTTTGTTACAGTACAGAGAACTCCACCCCTGCCAGAGCCCAAACCAACCATAAACAATAACAATGGTAGGTACTGGTATCACGCACGCACCCACCTCTTGCCAGTCTTTACCAGTAAGCTCCTTCAAGTATAGCTGACTCAGAGTTGTCACATCTGGAGTCACGTTTGGGCTTCAGACTGAGTGACCTGACCACTGCCAAGCTTTGAGATAATTTGAGGCTCTGGTGGTTTGTTTATGAAGGTTTTGAGACGAGTTTTGTTGGGGTCTGGGTGACAAGTGAGTGGGTGTGGGATGCATGTGAGGCAGACTATGTTTCTTTGTGTTCTTGTGGGATCTTAGTGATTTTGTGTTTTTTTTTTTTACATTTTACAATTGTTTCTTTCATGTTTTCCAGGCATTATGAGTTTTATAAGTGTTTATATATTTGTTATTGAGGTGTGTTCAGGTTTTATTAAGTTTTACGAGTGTCCTTTTCTATGTTATTCATCTATTTCAAAGTTCGTAAGTGTTCCTTTTCGTGTTATCTAGATATATTCAGCTATTTCAAAATTCACAAGCGTTTCATTTTCCATTATTCAGATATTTTCAAGTATATTTTGAGTTCACAGAGTATAGTGTGTAATATCAGTTGCAGCATATTATTTCCTTGGTAATAGTATCAGGTGGTGAAACTTGCCCTTGTATTATTATGAGACCAGAACTTTTTCCCTAGAACACTGAATATTTATCTTGCCAACAGAATCAAGTCATCTGGGTAATATTTATGCATTCCTGGGTGTTGTTGTTATTATGTACTTGTGCAGCAGAGAAGGAGAGTTTGGTTCAGTATACTTTGACTGTCTCAGGTTATTTGATTATTCTTAGGGCATTGCAGTGAAGAAATGGCAAAATTATCTACCCACCAAAATGATAAAACTAAAATAAAAAGTACAGTAGATAATAATAGAAACTTTTTAACTGACAAAATAATTACCGTGGATATTAGTACAAAATCATTACTTAGTTCATAATGTATCAAGCAATTCTTTACCAGGTTGAAAAAGTACCATTAATATTAGTAGAAATTCTTGTCTCTCTTCATAATATATCAGACACCTCTTTTAGATGGAAAAGTATCATTAATATTAGTACAAATTAATTTCTTTATCTGATGCAAAAGAGAAACCATTGATTTTTAGTACAAATTCATGACTCACTTCATAATGTATCCATTTCATTGAATATTCAGAGCCTCACTATCACACTTCACTGCACAGCTTCCGGACAAGAGGCACCTTTGCACAGCTGCTCTAGGAGATAGAGTGTGTTGCTTCCTTGCTTCCTCAGCTGGTATTCTTAAATGCTTTAGTCTCTCATAAGGATTGTCTTCAAAGGCCACTTTTGTTTAATCAGATTTTCAAGACTTTTTCCCTTTGTAGGCATATAATCTAAAAATCCTTATTAAATTATGACTAGAACCATGAAAACACTCTTGAAAATCCCAACAATTTCTAGTACAGCATGATTAAAAGTAGTCAGGATTGAATATAATATAATGTTTACTACTGCCTGTTGGAAGGTCCATATGAGGCATTGAAACACTTAAGAATGCAAAAATGAGCCTTATTGTCAATCATACACACACAAACTTTATACAGTCTTTACCAGCTTCTTTCACTGATGCCGTGACAAGTTTAAGTGAGTGAAAACATCTGTAACTTCCACCACAGCCTGTTAAAACTAGCCCAGATGAAACACTGTAGCATTTAAGAGCACAAATTACGAACCGCAGTATCAGTCGCACATATACAAACTTTACCTTCACCTCTCACCAACACCCTGACAAGTTCATCTGACTGTGCCACCTCACCACAGACCCAATGGTGCCACAAGTCATGTCAAGCCCAGATGTGATTAGACCCGAGCCAGTGAGACCTGTGCCAGCCTCCTCGGCCCGCCCCACCACCCCGGACACCACCAGACGGGGCTCCCACGGCGTGTCCCACCTGCCCCGCCCCATCACCACTCCAAGGGAAAATGCCACCCCAAGGTTAGTGAGATGAACAGGCCATGGTTTAATTTTTTTCCGAAGGTTTTCTCTTAGTCGTTTATTGAAAGGTATGCTTACTCTGGGTGAGTCTTGGTTTGTGAATGAAAGGTTAGTTTGTTTGTGGTTTTTTGATGTTGATGTATAATTTTTTTCTTTCTGGGTTTGTGGTTGTATAATTTGTGCTTATGAGTAAAAGTTTCGAAAATTTATCTGCACATTGTTGGAATATGCAATTAATTGAAAAAATATTCTTTTGCCCTGATTTTGATATATAATCTGTTCTAATATATTAAGTACCCCAAAAAATAACCAAGAAAATAATGCAAAATTAAATAAATGGAAGATATTTTAATTCTACATTTATCATGTAATTTTCTATTCAGTTTTCAATGAGTGCAATTCATTCACAAACTGAGACTTGCCAGCACATCCGTGTGGACTTTAGCATTCATCCCTTGTCAAGTTTACCACAATCTACAACTCACTCCCTTTAACAGCTCAGTAGCATTATTCTTTTTACAAGTCTATAATTTTCATCAATGATCTTAATGCACTTCACTCCCATATTTGTGTAATTTCCTCATATGCTTCACCATTTCAGTTAGTCACAATGCTAACTGAGATAGTTTTTACATTGCTGGTTTCCTCTGTTTTTTATTCTAGATAATCTTTTAAATCTCTCATCCTGAAAACGCACCAAATTTATCTTGTGTGGGTAATCCAAGTGGCTTTGGACTAAATCTTTACAGCCAGTAGTAGTCACAGTCTAAATAGAAGCTTTCTTTTATAACTTTTCTAATTCCTGGGGCTTCTGGAGTCACCTCTTGTTCTTCTGTACAGCTATACACACACACACACACACACACACACACACACACACACACACACACACACACACACACACACACACACACACACACACACACACACACACACACACACACACACAGTAACACTCTCCCACACATTCCCACACACACTAGCACTCTCCCCTGTCCCTCTAGATATGATAATGGTAACCAGCCACAGACGCCTCCCTCAAACCCTAGCAGCTTTTCGAGTTTGTTCGAAAGACGCAGCTCCACTCAGGACCCATCGCTCTACAACTCCCCCCATAGGTAAACTGTCCTTGGCTTGCAGTCATTGGTGCCTGCCCTCCAAACCCTGATCATGCCTTTACTTCCTCCTATGCCTCAGAATGTTACCCTGTTTGTAATGAAATTAAAGAATACCCTTTGTTTTATGCCCTAGAATGCTCCTTTCCCATCCTTCCCCAAACTTTGAATGCTGTCTCCTCTTACCTAGGCTAGATGTTCCCTCTCCTTCTGTGTGTTAGAATTTTATTATCTGTCTAAATTAACAGCCAGAATTTCTGTTTCTAACTAACAGATGTGCTAAAATGCTCCCCTTCTCAACTTTTTTCATGTGGAATTCTAACATCTCCCTTTCAGCCTCCCTATAGACCTACACTTAATGGCATCATGGCTCTGTGTGAACTGAATGAAATGTAATTGACATTCTCCTAAACTTGAGTAAGAATAACAGACCTAAAATTGAGTGAGAACTACATTACAGAAATCCTCCTGAATTTTGAGTGAGAATTAATTGACTTTCTCCTAAATTTAAGTGAGAATGTTGTTCTCCTCCTAACCTTGAATGAAAACTAACAGACATTCTTCCAGGCCTGAGTGAGAATGCTGACCTCCTAAGCTTGAAGTGGCTAATACCATAAACCTGTCGAGTTTGAATGAGTAACAGATGTCCTTCCAAGCTTGAGTGAAAACTAACAGACCTTTTTCCAAGCTTGAATGAGAATGTTGACCTCCCAAGCTTGAGTGAGAGCTGATAGACCCTCTTCCTAGCTTAAGTGAGCCCTAACAGATCTACTCCTAAGCTTGAGTGAGAGCTGATAGACCCTCTCCCAAGCTTGAGTGAGGGTAACAAACATAAACGAGTGAGAGCTAACACTCCCCCCCAAAATAACAGCTGCTCAGGTTAGGTATCAAAGCTTCATCTCACTCTAATGATACCCCCCTCTAACATAACTAGTAACCATCTCCCTCACAGCATTGTCATATCCTGATGTGACCTGGCCTAGTGTGAGATCTTAGTTAAGTAATCCCATAGTGTAGCCTCTCCTGAGTCAAGTTTGTGTTGTCTGTCCATGTGTGTATGACGAACCAGTTTTATGTGCCTCACTATAACCAGTCAGCCAGGCACAGTAAGAGTGGCTCTAACAAGGCAACAAAAAAGCATAACAAAGGCTCACTGAAGGTACTAGTGAATCAGTTTTGTCATGCTTCAGTGTATGTATAATCTGTCAGCCAGGCACAGTATGTAGAAGTGGCTTTGGCATAAGGCAACAAAAAGCATAAAAAAGGCCCACTGAAGATAATGCTTTAGACACAAATTAACAAGGTAATGAGTGCAAGAGTTGTACCAGCAGCCTAGATAACACATCTGTACCAACAGGGATCACTCACTCAGCGGTAGCGGAAGCCCCAACCTCAGCAATCAGCCGTACAGAGCGAGAGCCGTGTCCGAGAGCCGCAGGGAAACACGGGGACATGTCTGGGGCACCTTGTGAGTCTGAGGGCAACAGGTAATGTCCAGTGTCACCTTGGTAATATTTAGGGGGACTATAAGGCCTGTTGATACTGACTGGAATAGAAGGTTAAGTTAGCATAGATGTTTTGATATTGGCAGTAATAGAAGGTAAGTTAGCATAAGGGAAGTTTTGATATTGACAGGATTAGAAGATTGGTAAGCATGGATGTATTTTTAGTGACAGGAATAGAAGGTGGTAATAAAAGTAACGATAGCACATGTGTTGCATTGGGACATTTAAAATTAACCTGTCTTCTCTTAATTTTTCTCTTTAATAAGTTATTTGTGTGATATGGAGAGTAAATAGAATGAACTTGTTAAATATATGACAGTCAAAATGCAAAAGTCCTCCCATACAAGTCAAGAATAGGAAATGAAAGCAGTAAGAAGTCAAGGCAATGGTAATAACAGTCCCACTCACTTTCTCAGGTACCACATCCGGCACAGCCCCTCCGAGCCCTACCTGGTGCGTCAGTCCTCCTCACCAGTCCCTCCCGTGTCCTCCCACGCCTACCACGACTCAGCCCCAAGCCTCCCACAGCTAGCACGACCCGACATCACCAACCTGAGTCGAACAGAAGCCTCCTCCAAGCCTGACCTGACCTCCCACAGTAAACCCATGGACCGGCCAGCCCTTGTGAGGCCCGGACCGAGGCCACACTTACCCCAAAGCCCTGATGTGACCTACCTAGGCTCCTCCAAGACCACAAGTCCTGAGATCTCTTACATGGGGACGCCAAAGGAACCACCAGACTATAGCTACCAGAAGGAGAACGTGAAGGAGGTTGACTACTCCTCAGCCTTCTCCAGTCACTCAGATAAAGGAATCATTAACTTTGATGATTTTATGCCGGTGGGTTGTGTTTTGTTGTTGTTATTGTTAGCAGTGTGTGTGTTTGGTCATGCAGTTGGTCTTTTTTCTTTTCTCTTCTTTTCTTTATTTCTTTAAGTCCTTCATTAGTGTCTCTCATATATTAAAAGAAAAAATTAGTCAAGTCTGATCACATTCCACTTAGGTCTGGATTTCTCATTGTTTTCAGGGCATTACTTTTAGCTTGTGACAGTGTATGTGCTTCTTTTGGCATGTAGTGGCAGTGTAAACTATGGATCTCACACCATTGAATAAAGCGGTAACCCTCTTTAACACCAGCCCTGCCTCCTCTCCCTGCAGAACAAGCTAGGCGGGCTGAGTCTGGGCGGTGGCGGAACAGGCACCACCAGCCTGACGGGGATTGCCGGCACTGAGATGTCAGAGCAGGAGGTGATCAATAGCATCATGGGCGGCCACTCCTCCATGATGTCCGTCATCTCTGCCCGAGCGAGGGGACTCCAGATCGTGCACAAGCTGTGGCAGACCAAGGATCTCAAGACAGCGGTGGAGCATGCCCTCAACACCGGAGACCAGGCATTACTGGCTGACCTGCTCACCATCATCAATCTGCGCCCGTGAGTGTTTGCTGGATGGCCTGACTTGGCTGGACTTGAATAGGGTTATTACTGAGTGATTTGCTGGACGTGAATAGGGATCTATGTGTAGGATTGGATGTCTTTACTGAGTTGTTTGCTAGATGGGTTGACTTGACTGGACCTGAATAGGTGTCTGTACATAAAGGGATGGGAGTTTTTACAATTAACAGTTGGTACAAAACAGCAGCTAGAATGTGTTGCAATATAATGATGCACTGTTCTTATTGGCGTGGCAGGTCAAGTTGGAACCTTGACCTCCTGACAGCCCTCCTGCCACCCGTCAGTCTGATGCTGCAGAGTAAATATGAAACGTAAGTCACTGCCTCTCTTGTTTTCTTTCTCTCTTCTTCATTCAACTTGTTTCATGTGTGATATGAAACATGTCACTGCTTCTCTTGTTCCCTTTCTCTCTCTCTCTTCTCCATATAAGTTGTTTCATATTATATTTTTTTGCCATCCAAGAAAATACAGTACCAAAAAACTTAAAAATGTCACAAGTTTTATAAGGATAATGATAATAATAATTTCTATAGTCTTGCAAGTTGTTAATAGGATGCACTGGTTTTCCTTTGTCTGTGCTGGTTTATTTCCTTTAGTCTTTCAAGGTGTTAATAGCACACACTGTTCCTCCTCAGCCACGTGTCAGTTGGCAGCAATGCTCTCAAGCTCATGATCAAAAACTTTGCGGTAATGATCAAGTCCAACATGACTGGCCCTATCCACTCTGTTGGGGTGGACATCTCCAGGGAAGAAAGGTGGGTCTCTCTCTCTCTCTCTCTCTCTCTCTCTCTCTCTCTCTCTCTCTCTCTCTCTCTCTCTCTCTCTCTCTCTCTCTCTCTCTCTCTCTCTCTCTCTCTCTCTCTCTCTCTCTCTCTCTCTCTCTCTCTCTCTCTCTCTCTCTCTCTCTCTCTCTCTCTCTCTCTCTCTCTCTCTCTCTCTCTCTCTCTCTCTCTCTCTCTCTCTCTCTCTCTCTCTCTCTCTCTCCCTCTCTCTCTCAACAACACTTTATTATGTCCCACCAACATTTACAGTGAGAAACTTTTAAACATGAGTGTGATACCACCAACACTTCCCCCTTGCTATATCTCTCGCCACTAACTGTCTCTTCTGTGTGTCCCTGCAGGTACAACAAGTGTGTGGAATGCTACAACCACATGATGTCAATCCGAGCGTTCCTCCTGAAGCGGCAGACAGTGCAGGGCAAGATGGGCACAGTCTACAGGGAGCTGGTCATCCTGATGCAGGCGTTTGAGTAGCTCCTGCTGTCCTGAGTGACTCCCTTGGCAACACTGACCTGACCACTGTGCTGAGGTGCTGAGGACGGCCCAGGTCAGCAGTGAGGTGGCCAGCTTGTGGGTGGAGTGAAGGATCAGTGGACAAGATGCTGGGTGACCCAGCAGCAAACTTTTTGTGGCATGCGAGCAATGTTTTGAAATGCGCTCGTTGTGATAGAAGCCATTGTTGCTTCCCCTTTTGAACTTTATAGTCTTTAAGTCAGATGAACGCTTGAAAACAATGTAGAAAAATATTAATATCATCAATTTCACCAAATATTAATACTACTACATGCAGTATGTATAACAGATGTATATTATGACAGAGTGCGCTAATCTCTGCTATTACCACTGCACTGTGTCTGTATATATCTTTATGGAGTTATGGGATAGGTGCTTATAACATTACAGATTTCCTCCAGAGTGCACACCACTGAAAAGAGTGAACCAGCTGAGTGGAGACAGACTGGTGAGCCGAGCACTGTGGTGTGTGCCCCTCACTCTGCCACACACCCTGGACTCAGCTGGTTACTGTGCTGGTCAACTGGTTACTGGTGAACTGGTTGCTGGTGTACTGGTCAAGTGGTATACTGGTCAACTGGTGTACCAGTTAGCTGTTGAACTAGTGAACTGGTCAACTGGTGCATGCATAGTGAGGTGACTTAGCAACTCATTATACATAAAATTCGTGCCTTCTCATTTTTACTCAGCGTCTGGTTCTGGTGTGGCGCTGAGCTCAGAAACAGCAGCAGCAACAGCCATCATGAGCCATGGAGGCTGCCAGGCGCTGGGTGGCTGCCTCAGCTTTACCGGTGGGATGGTACATTATCATTCCCATTGTTGTGATTTGAAGGAACTTTGCGTTGCCAGATACGTACCTTGATTCTTTTTGGAGCTGAGTAGCGCATCTTTGTTTTATGTCCCTTGTGCATCGCAGGGAACAAGAGCGGCATCATTTTTTTATTTTACTTCACATTCCCACCAGCCATGCGAGGTCTTGGCTTGGCTCGACCCCCACACTTCCCTCAAGGTCCTCATACACACCCATTTTGAAGAGAGCGTTTTCCCTAAACTTTACTCTTGCCGTACGTAATCAAATACCTTTTTAGTTTAGCGTCAATCTCCAAACACTCCAGTAGAAGCTTGAAGGAAGGGCGGCATAGAATTGTCCCCTTAACATTCACTGACTGAAAGGTAAAGTTTGAGGGAAAATACAACAGGAAGTGTGTGTGTGTATGTGTGCGTGTGTGTGTGCATTTGAGTTGTATCCTGCAACGTACACAGGACTCCACACTCCCACTCCTGCCAGCAAGGAAAGAAGTTTATTTCATTTCTTATCTATTTATCACTTATGGTGAGTGTGTAGTTTCCTGCAACCAGTGATGGAAGAGTCAGGTGATCTGGCTTATGAAAAACTGCACTTCTTTGTATCTCAGTTAAATAAAAACACTAAGAACATGAACTGAATAAAATGCCATCAGGGTTGTCTGAGATGAGAATAATCCTGTACAATTCTGCCCTCTTGAATTGAATATCTTATCTGTATACCAGGCCAGTAATCCCTGCTCCTGGTGGAAAGGGACAGTCTCATGGACAACCCTACTGTATCCCGTACAACTCTCATAAAGATAAGTACAGGAGAAGAATTAAAAACGTTGGCTTATTTGATATCCGAAATGCCTTGATGTTCCTCTCTGGTGATGGGAAACTGCACACTGCCTTTTTTCCCCAAATATCGGAGGTGTTGAGCACTCTGGCCTGAGCGGGGCAGTGCCAAATACTGACACTTGTGTTGCAGCACATTGCTGTGGAAATTTCCTTCTCCAGATTATTGGAGACACTACAGTATGTCAATTTGTTTCTTCTTTTTTACTTACTTGTATTCCTTAAAATGAATAAGATTATGATGTATTTGTGACTCAGGAGTTTTCTATTCTAAAGTTCTGCTATTATGACAAGTTACCTTTTTGTTACTCTGATACTGTTGTTATTGTGTCTATGTCCCTCTGTCCTTTATTCCATTCATTTTGCTTTCTCCTTTATTCCTTACCATCATCCTTCTACCTGCCTCTTCCTCCTCACTTCTTACCCCATTCCTTCAGCTCTATCAAGTCACTTCAACCAACTGTTCCATTCCTGGCATCTCTCATTACACCCTCCTCACACCACACAGTCTCTTGGTAAACATGTACACATTTGGTCAAAACATTCATTATTATACTGCAGTATTGTTTCTCACCCTATCTTTCTGTTCAGCCCTGTTGAAGTAAGAGTTACGAACCTCCAGGCATCATTTTTAGCAGCAGATGGACTGGAGAAAGCCACTTTGGATACACACTGTAAGGGAAACATCCAGCCAGTAATGCAAAGTGTGTTTGGCCTCTCCAGTAACCTCAATGTACAGACAGTGCTTTTTCTTAGCCAATTATCAATGCAGTCAGTCAGCAGTTTCGTGCCTTGGAGGGTTTACGGTAGTAGTTCTGTGTTATTTTATCCTTACTGTGAGTTTATACACAAACATTGCGCTTCGGTTAGTGAGGGGGCATTGAATACTACGCCAATCAATCATGCAGCTGTTTATGTGCTTTTTGACTAACCTCATAAGCCCAGAACAAGAAACAGCAGGCGAGACATGGCTTTGGTGGCTCAGCACAGATCACTGGATGGGTTTGGATGGCTTGGATTGGCTCGGGAAGTGGCTTTGGTGGCCCCAGGTTTTGATTCTCACATGCCAAGGTAGGAATGGTCTCAAGGATTTGCTGAAATTTTCCAAACGTTCCAAAGTCTTGAATGGTTTTTGTGTGTGTATAATGTGCAAGTGTGTTTAGTTTTTGAGAGGTACAGAGATTAGTCTGCTGTTTGTTTATGAAGTGGAGGTACGCTAGGATTATGAGAGGTACTGAAGGTGAATGGCTTGTTTAACGTGTACAGTATGGAAATACTACATTAGAGTTTTGAGAATTCATGATGTGATCTTGATATTGATAGCATTGTTGTGTGTTGACGCTTCTTCAGGAAAGGTAGACCGTAAAGAAATAGTTGAGCAAACTTGTTGTTTATCAATGTTTTTTTGTAAGTATGGCAAAGATGAAGTACATATGTGTTTTGCAAATAATTTAGAAGTGTAAGTACTTGGGGAGGGTAGGTTATGTGAGTGGGGAATGTACAGTGCAGGTGTAGATGAGAATGTGAGAGTACAGGTGTAAAGCAACATTATTAGCTCATGAGAAAGTAGAAGTACAGGTGTGTTTGATTGGCAATGTGAGAGTACAGGTAAAAAACACCTGTTAATCTTACTTGTGCAACCCTTCATGACTGGGGGGCAAAAAATTAAGATGGTAAAAGATTTAAACCATTGCATCACTTTGTTCTCTGTGGTGTGTTTGAAGCTTTAAATTCATGTCACAACATTTAAACATTGAGGAGGAACCATAACAGTAGTCAGAGTGGGAGTAAGAATTGAGATAGATAGAATATTAGTATTTGGGAGAGGAGGAGAGGAGGCCAAGTGTGTGAGGCAGTGCAGTGTATGGATGGCTCCCTCTTATATTCTCGTCCCTGTTATTTGGGTAGCAGTTGACAATACATGGTGTGGGAGGTATAGATAAAGCATTGAAGGATTAATAGGCCAAAGTTTTTAGTGATGGGAAGACAGGCTGATGGGGTACTGGTCCTTAGCAAGACTTAAGTAGAAGTTCTGTAGTGTTTCCCATCCTGCATTTGCCTCTTTGTCTTACTATAGTTTGCGATGCACTAAAAACCTCTCGAATCAAAGGCAGGGGAGGTGTTGTATTTATTTACATATACCATCAAGAGCAGCAGGTATAGCAGAATTCCATCCAACATATTATTTTCTCCCCAAAAATCCTCTGGTTGCAGTTGAACGGAAACTTTGATTTAAGCTGGAGTTGTAAATCTTGAAGCTCTGAATTTTCCCATTCCAAGAGTCACCTGAAGGACTACTACAACTACTACTACTACTACTACTACTACTACTACTACTACTACTACTACTACTACTACTACTACTACTACTACTACTACTACTACTACTACTACTACTACTACATACTTTCTTAACCAAATATGTAGCTTAAGTTTACTATTACATACGTTTTTCTAACCATGGCAAAGGCTGTGTTGGGGCGGTGAAGCTTGGTTGTTTTGTACGTGAACTCTTTGCAACTTGGTTCTGTTCTTGTGCGTATGTATGTATGTATGTCTGTGTCTCCTGCGCTTTGAACCTGGTGCTCACTCTAACAATAACTAACTGGATCTCAAAGGAACTGTCTTGTGTTTTTTCGCATTCATATCCCCAGTTGTCTGTCAGAGGTGATACCTGACCTCTGGCAGTGAAAGTCTCAAAATTACTTGTAGTACTGTGAATCTGAAAGTATTGCAGGTTTTGTTCATGTACTTTTGTTTTTATTTCGGGACCATCCACGTGTTGGTGAGCGTTGTGTGTGTTGGTCTTGCATTACAGTTATGGATGATTGTGTGACGCTGTGCATGATTGAGTCTCAGGATTTTGTGTCGGAAGAAATAGGAAGAAGTTAAACTGCCACTCTGTTAATGGATGAAAAACTTAGCTGCCACTCTGTTGATCAGCTAAAAAATGAGGGATATATGTGATATGGACTTAGAAATGAAATAGCCACACTTATTGATTAACCAAGTGTGGGATTTTGCATAGGTAAAGATTTGACTGCTACTCTGTTGATTAGCTAGAAAACTGAGAATATGTGTGATGTGGAGCTAGAAATGAAATCATCACACTGTTGATTAACCAAGTGTGGGATTGTATGTACGGGAAAAACTTGATTGGTACTCTCTTGATCAGCAAAGAATATTAAACAATGTGTGATATAGAGTGATAAGCTAAGAAAACTTCACACATTGATTAACTATGTGTGGGATTTTGTGTAGGAAAAAATTAGATTTCTACTTTCTTGATTAGCTAAAATTGTGTGATTTGAGACAGGAAACTATTAAACTGCAAATACTGATTAATTAGTGTGGGGTTTTGTGTAGGGGAGACTATATTATCATTTGATTGGCTTAAAAATGTGTGATTTGAGAAGAGAATCTACTAAACAGCACAAAGAGTCTGTGAGCAGTGGTGAGAAGCTTTGTTACTCAGATGTTTAATGTTCTGTGATGGATAACAAAAGTTGGTCACATTTTTCAGTCTTTCATTGTTGTAGTTGTCATGTTAAGGAGATGAGAGGGGTGAAGGATATACAGATACATGTGATGGAAAGCTTTTGTTACCAGAGAAGCTAAAGGAAGGATGCAGAAAAGAGAAAGAGAGAGAGAGAGAGAGAGAGACTTGTACTGTCAAAATTTTGTCCTGGAAAATAGGGCAGTTAAAATGATGATGGAAGAAGAAAGGAAGGAACAAAAAAGTGACAGGTACGTGAGATTACAAACTCTTACGCATTTCTCACTTACAACTTTCTTAATCTCAACAGGAAAAAAAAAACGAGATATGGAACATTTTTTTGATTGGTATATATATGTAAAATTGAGAGAGAGAGAGAGAGAGAGAGAGAGAGAGAGAGAGAGAGAGAGAGAGAGAGAGAGAGAGAGAGAATGTGTGGATGGTCCTGTATGTTACAGTGAATTAGTTAAGTCCCAGGCCAACAGATCATCATCTAATCCACAGTGTGTCAGAGAGAGAGAGAGAGAGAGAGAGAGAGAGAGAGAGAGAAAAGGGAAGGAATATTTATAGTGTAAATAGATAATACGGTGTACAGAGTTTGTGATAATAAAATATTGTTAATTTCTAATCCATTTTTATTTGTCATTCTTAATTTTATTTATCCTCTTGAGTGGGTCTTGTCCAAGGAATGTAAAGAAGTATACTTGTATCATCCATAGTCTTGTCTGTGGGAATTGTGCGTGGGGAGGACGAGTGCAGGATGGCAAGGAGGGAGGCCCAGGTTCACGTGTACTTATTCTGAAACACTTGCGCTGGACCTCCTGTACATTCAAGGACTATGTATATATAGTTGAAATTACACAGGTTTTTAGGGTTCTAGTGTCATATTACCAAAATTTATACATCATTAATGGGTGAAACGATTGAAAACCCGGCTGATTATCCCTATGACCTTTGAAAGTGTGGTTAAGGGGGGATGGGAAAGATGAAAAGATAGAAGTACACTGGCAGATAGAAGGGGCGCAAGTTGACTCATTTAAAAGCGGCTGCCAGACACTGCTAGATGTTTGACTGAGTAATGAAGCTGAGAGCGTGCCGGACACCAGATGCGGAAACTGAGCCAATGAATTGCCTAAGCTGTTGTGGTGCAGTTAAGTAAGGTAGGTACTTAATTAAGTATGTTGTGAAGTCCTGTGAGGGATTACCGAGTGCGGTGATACGAATATGGGTCCATTAAAGGGAAAATAGCAAGGGGACGGAGAGAA
>NC_087180.1:19086614-19099114 GCF_035594125.1 Scylla paramamosain | reverse complement strand
CCGTCTAGGGAAACAATGCATAGAAGCCAGAAACAAGGCAAATAGGGTACTAGGTTTAATTTTTAGGAGTGTTAAAAGTAGAAGGCCGGAAGTAATATTAAAGTTATACTTGGCGCTGGTCAGACCTCATCTAGACTACGATGTGCAGTTCTGGTCCCCACATTACAGGAAAGATATAGGTCTATTAGAATCAGTACAGAGGAGAATGACTAAAAGGATACAGGGCATGAGGAGTATTCCTTACGAGGCGAGGTTGAAGCTGTTAAATTTACATTCTCTAGAGAGACGTAGGTTAAGAGGGGACCTGATAGAAGTCTTTAAGTGGTATAAGGGTTATAACAAGGGGGATGTAAGCAAAATTCTTAGGATCAGCAACCAGGGTAGAACAAGAAATAACGGGTTCAAGCTTAAAAAAATTAGGTTTAGGAAGGAGATAGGAAAAAATTGGTTCTCAAATAGAGTGGTAGATGAGTGGAACGGACTCAGTAATCATGTAGCTAGTGCTAGGACACTAGAGAGCTTTAAGAGAAGATTACACAAGTTTATGGATGGGGATAACAGATGGAAATAGGTAAGTGTGTTTCATACAGGGACTGCTACGTGTAAGCCTGGTCGTTTCTTGCAGCCTCCCTTATTTCTTATGTTCTTATGTAATACTACGTCATTTTGATTAATGAACAGGTTAGCTAGCAGTGGTCAGGAGTCGAGTAGGTTTCAAGTTTCTTTGCCCGGGTGCGCGAGACATCGAGACGCGCGCAGACTCGCAGCAAAGCGAGGCTTAGTGAACACCCGCACAGCCACCCGCCCTCACTTGACAGACGGCTCTCTCCCAGCACTGCAAACACAGGTACGGGATTAATAAGTAGCCTAACACGTACGCAGGCCTGTATATAGTGTAAACTGGGCTTGTATAGCGAAACGGGTGCCCAGAACTTAACCCATCGCCTACCCTATTACCTCAGCACCACCCCATCACCACCACCATCGCCAACAAAGGACGTACAAATGGGTCATCCGAGTTACCAGAGTTTATCGCGCAATTAACCTAATTAAGCAATGGCTGTTATTAGTGCAAATTTAGCGTCGATGTTTCGTGTCCCCGTGTCTCTTCACAGCCAGTTTTCACACGGAAGGCGAGGCGCTCAAGCTTAGAACTCTTTTTATGGAATCGTGTCCCCTTTTCTTCCTCGTCCTCGATGGCCTCGTCCTCCTGAACCTGTTTCCTTTATAGATCATTGAGTATTTAGAGCGGAGGAGGAAGAGAGATGGAAAAGAGAGGAAGGGCAGGAGGAAAAGGTGGGAGGAAGGGAAAAAGGATAGATTAAAGCAGTGTTAACGTGTGTGTGTGTGGCTGTGTGTGTGTGTGTGTGTGTGTGTGTGTGTGTGTAGGTTAGTCAGTCAGTCAGATGAACAACAGTTAAAGCAAAGTAGTTATTAAAGAATAGTTGCAAAATACTGCATTGTATATCTGCATAATAGTGTACATATGTACATCCAAAACCTTCAATTTTCTTTAATACTCGCATAGCTGCACATTTCACACTCAGCCTTTTATACAAACAAAACAAAATGCATCCAGTGTAACTTCACACCTGTCATGACCTTTGGATGCCTGACAAGTGTGCGCTCTCTCTCTTGGTCTTTGTGATTCCCTTACAGTGTACGGCGGTCCTTGCAGCAGAAGCAGAAGGGAAAGGAGCGGCGGCAGCGCTTCTGCTCCTCCTGAAGACGCCGTTAGCAGAAGGGTGAGTGTTCTTGCTGTGCCCTTTGTTTTGTTTAACCTGGAGGAGGAGGAGGAGGAGGAGGAGATAGATAGATAAATAGATTTAAGGTTTATAAGAAGTAGAATGGGAAGAATATTAGAGCGAAGGACGGAAGGAGGCACGCAGTGGGTGGTGTGAGGTGGTGGGTCACTTGTCTTGTTCCTGTGGGGCGTGGCGCGTCTTGACAGGCGGCGAGGTGGTGGTGGTGCCTCCCGAGGCGGCGAGGGCAGTGTTGCGAGTGGTCACTGCGTCGCGCCTCGCCCCAGGCAGGCGTGGGTCACCGCGTGCTGCTCGCATGACACTTTTTGTGGCGTAAATTGAGCTGCGGTCTCGCACGCACGCACGCATGCCGCGCACCCCGCCCTGCCATGCACAGGCTGGGCACTGGCTGCCTGTCATGCATGTACATTGTCTTGCACGAACACGCGCTCCGTACGCTTGTTTGCCGCCACGCACGTACGGACGGACAATATGCACCCTCGCTGGTGTGCACTCACGCACGCACGAGCGCTATCCTCACGCTCGACGAGGCGTTTTCTCTCACGCTTAATTACTGTCGGCAAATAATTAATTATTAATATTTTTTTGCAAAGCTTCAACTCTGGCTGGCGCTCATGTGTGGACGTGAGGGGGAGGCATACATACATACATACATACTCGTACATACATACATGCATAAGTAAATAGTACACGCATACTTACATAAATATGCATGCACGTATTCTTGGACTCGCACACGCATGCATATGTAATAAGCAAGCAGGGAGACAATGAGGCGTGGACACACACACACACACACACACACACACACACACACACACACACATACAGGTTTTCGGTGTACCAGAGAGAGAATATGAAATTTAGAAGCCCACTAATTCCGTGTTGGAAAGCGGGGAGAAATTTCAGTATTGTTTTCTTTCCTTCTTTCCTCGCCTTTCTCACACTTCTTACTTTTCTTGAATTACTTTTCCTCTTGTTTAAAAGTGAAATTAAACTTTAAGCTCATGTTCCTCGCTACAAATACACACTCCCTTCTCCCTGTTACTCTCTCCCTTACGCGCATCCCGGGTCGTGGGGCGCCTCGTCGTCTCCTCAAATGGCAAGCTTGTGGTGGAAAACTTTGCTGGGCGGCTCAGCGTCGTGGTTGAATTAAGCCAGCCATCCCCTGTCCCCGGTCTCATCTCTCTCAGCTTTACGGCCACTTGGTGTCCGCGCCTTAGTTGTGCCTGTCTCGCCCCTGTAACTCCGTATCGCCGTTATACAGCTGACTGACCCCTGTAACTTGCTGTCCTCGCCTTAAATGCCTGTCTCGCCCCTGTAACTCCCTGTTTTGCCGGTACAGCCGTCTGGTCCCTGCAAGTTGCTGTAAGTTGCTGCTCGATCTTCGTACCGAGTTGTCTCGCCTTGGTTCAGCTGCCCTGTGCTTCTAACCTGCTGTATTAGTCCCCTGTTGCCACCTGTCGTTCTCTCTCCTCAGGGTTTTAGACTGTTATCATCTGGCGTCTCAATAACTTCGGCTGTCTCACTTGTAGCCAGCTGTTGTTGCCTCTCCGGCTTCCTAACCTCTGTAACCAGTTGTTTAGTCTATAACCAGCTGTCCTATAACTGACTGTCTACCCCATCCAGCCCTGCCTCGTCTGTTAGTGGTGTATTAAGCCATAAACCATTGTTCCCCGCATACAAGGAGCGCCTCAGGGTTACCAAAGTTCAGGTTTAACCGCTGCTGTTCCCTGGAAAGAATTTAGACTCGTAATAAAACTTCTCCCGCGACTATCTCTTCATAAACAAACAGAACTTGCGAAGGGAAGAAAGAGCAAGAGATGAACAAGAAAGGAAAGAAAGAAAAACAGTGAGGATGTGATGGTGTAAGAAGAAAATGGGGGAAAAATATTATTTCCTTTGTTTTGTGGAAGTGGAACCGTAGAGGGAAGGATTTAAAAGAAAGCATTTGTGGTCTTTTTTTTTCTTTTTTTTTTCATAATGTTCGACTCCCAAGCACAAGATGGCCGCGTTTTTATAAAGAACACAAGGCTGTCACGTGCCAAAGCTGTACACGCCAGACTGTCTTAAGCTTTAAACTATTCCAGGCTTTAACTGCAATTTTACAAGACTTGTGTATTGTGACGTAACCTTGGATAGAATTTCGTGTAACTTCCTGCTGGCTTTGGTGTGTCAAGGCTGCAAAACTGTGGTATTTGTTTGTTTGTTTGTTTATTTATGATTCTTTGAGTCTGGTTAAAGGTACGAGAGAGAGAGAGAGAGAGAGAGAGAGAGAGAGAGAGAGAGAGAGAGAGAGAGAGAGAGAGAGAGAGAGAGAGAGAGAGAGAGAGAGAGAGAGAGAGAGAGAGAGAGAGAGAGATCCAGCTCAATATGCCGTTCCAAATAAGACAATTACCCAAAATAGAAAATAAAAGTTGCCTAATTTAGTCTTGTGGATTAAAATTTTTACCCTCAGCATTAAAAAAAGTGGAGGTTATTAAAGTTTTCGGATAAATTTGTCCTGGATTGGAATAAACAAATTGACGCTTTTTTTTTCCTAATTTCAACGGTTTGTTTTTTTTATTTTTTTTAACCTTTATTTTTTTCTTTACCTCGGTGTTAAAAAAAAGTCCCAATTATGAAGGCTTTCCAATGAATTTACTTCCGATCAGTATAGACAAATAGAAGCTTTATCATTTATTTATTTCTTCTTTACCTTCAAGCAAGTTTTCTTCACCCTCAGTGTTTAAAAAGTCCAGATTGCTGAGGCCTTCTGATGAATTTGCCCCGTATTGGCATGGACAAGTAGAAGCGTTGATGGAGACAAAGAGACCGTCTTGGTGGGGTTAGTGTGTAGCCACGTGGGATTGGAGACAGCTAGGCGCCACTGGTCATGCCCCATCTACTCTCCCTGGACCTCTCTACCCCTCTTCCTCTCCCCACTTCCCCCTCTCCCCTCTTCCCCTTTTCCCTTCGCCCCTTCTGCTCCCTCTTCCCCCTCTCTTCCCCCTGGCACCCTCCGACCCCTCTGAGACCCCCACACCACCGCTCTACCCCCCTTCCCCTTCTCCCTCTTCCCACTCTCCCCTCTTCCCCTTTTCCCTTCGCCCCTTCTGCTCCTTCTTCCCCCTCTTCCCCCTGCCACCCTCTGACCCCTCTGAGACCCCCACACCACCGCCATGTCTCCTTAAGGAAGCTGTTTGTTACGCAGTGCAGTAAGGAGACCACCACAACAGTTACTACTACTACTATAATTTTTTTCTTGTTCTTCCCTTCCTTCTATTATACCTTCTCATTTTTCTCTTTCTACTCCTTCATCCTCCTCTTCCTCCTCCTCCTCCTCCTGCATTATACTTACATCCGTGAAAAACAGAATATATAATGAGAAGACACTTAGCATCCTCCTCTCCTCTCCTCTCCTCTCCTCTCTCTCCTTTACTGTGTTCTTTGTGCATGCATTCATTTCGGTCCATGAGAGTGCAAAGAAAAGAAAAATTTAGTTGAAGTATATGTAAGTACGCCTGTCTTGAATTTACACATTTGGGGGGTATATTGTGTGACCCCCCCTCTCTCTCTCTCTCTCTCTCTCTCTCTCTCTCTCTCTCTCTCTCTCTCTCTCTCTCTCTCTCTCTCTCTCTCTCTCTCTCTCTCTCTCTCTCTCCCTCCAGGGAGGTGAGAACAAGGTGTGTGGAAGGACAGGTGACAGGTGTGGCACTCCAGGTGTGTTGCCGAGTCACCTGTCTTGTTAATTATGCGAGGCAGTGCTTGGTGGGGCGTGAAGTGTGTGTGTGTGTGTGTGTGTGTGTGTGTGTGTGTGTGTGTGGTCAGAGGAGAGTGTAAAATGAACTACACATAATACAGTCTTGTGCTGAAAGGATAAATAAATAAATAAACGTAAAATGGGAAATAGATAAGTAAAATAAATGAAAATACGAAAAAATAAATGAAAATACGAAGAAATGCATTGAAGAAAAAAGATTTGCTGACTTAAAAATAATGAGAAAATAAAATAAAGCAATAAATTCTAAATGCTTAAACAATTACACAATTAGACGCTACAAGTAGAAGTAACCACACGGAAACGAAATAATCAGAACTCAAGTTATTTTCCCTTGCCTTGAGGATTAATATTACTTTGAGACACGTTCTGAACTACTCTTTAAGTTTTCCCCCTTGCCCTAAGTTTCCCAAGCTCCCTCAACCGCAGCTAAGGAGGGAGAGTTTCAGTCGCATTCCTCTCCCTCCTCCTCCTCTCACCCTCTCTCCCTCACGCGTCGCAGCTCGCCACTATTGTCCGGGAGAGGAAAAGACACGCAAATGTTACAAGTTCAGGTGAAGTTTGAAATTTGGATGGCGGCTTGGGAATGTTTCGATGTTTGCCGTGTCCAATTAGTGAATGTCATGTTAATGTGTCGAGTTGCGGGATCGAGAGAGAGAGAGAGAGAGAGAGAGAGAGAGAGAGAGAGAGAGAGAGAGAGAGAGAGAGACAGAGACAGAGCTTCCATTAATATGTGCATGAATAGAATGGTGAATGGACCTATTCGAGTAAATATTGAGAGAAATGAAGGTTGGATCTTTGTGAATGTGGATGTACATAGCTGAGTTAAATGTGGAATGGTTGGATTTAGAATAGTAATAGTGGTGAAAGCAGTGGTGGTGGTGATGCTGAAAGTGAAATATGCAAATGAGCTAAAGAATAAACAGCATAGTGACTAATATAATAATAATATCATACAGGTGTGGATATACAGGTGGATAAATCAGGTGAGGCAGCCAGGTGGAAGAGCAAGGGTGGCCGGGGACGATGGGAGAGAGGAACAGGGAGGGAGGGAGGGAGGGAGGGAGGGAGGGAGGGACAAAGTGAGAGAAAGGAGAGGAGGAGGGAGAGAAGGGAAGCATGGGGAGAAGAGAGAGAATGGAGGAGTAGGAAGAGGGAAGGACAAGGGTGGAAAGTGGAGAATGGAGGAGTAGGAAGAGGGAAGGACAAGGGTGGAAAGTGGAAGAAAGAAGGGATATTGTGGGAGGAAGGGAGGAGGAAGGGGCAAGGGAGGGCAGGGGACAGCAGGGGGAGGAGGGAGGGGCAAGGGAGAGCAGGGAACAGCAGGGGGAGGAGGGAGGGGCAAGGGAGAGCAGGGAACAGCAGGGGGAGGAGGGAGGGACAAGAGAGAGCAGGGGACAGCAGGAGGAGGGATGGGCAAGAGAGAGCAGGGGACAGCAGGAAGAGGGATGGGCAAGGGAGAGCAGGGGACAGCAGGGAGAGAAGGGAGGGACAAGAGAGAGCAGGGGACAGCAGGGAGGAGGGATGGGCAAGGGAGAGCAGGTAACAGCAGAGGGAGAAGAGAGGGGCACAGCAGGGGGAGAAGGGAGCGGCAGGGGAACAGCAGTGGGAGGAGGGAGGAACAAAGGGGGGAGGGGCAGTAAGCCTGAGAACTCTAGCTAAGTAATTACAAACTTGTCCGGAGCTGCGATGATGTAATTAAAAGGATCAGAATATATTGCCTCGATGATGTGAATATAATAACGCAAAAAACTTTATAAATTAAGCATCATATTTCAAGAGTGGATGTATATATATATGTGTATATTTATTTTTTTCTCTATTTTAATTTGATATATTTTGCAAGCTAAATTGAAGTGGGGAAGATGATTGCTTTCAACACACACACACACACACACACACACACACACACACATTTTTCTTTCTTCTTTATATTTATTTGGGAAATTCACTCCCCCTTCCTTTCTGCTAACTTATCCATAACTTAAATTAATCCAACTTACACTCATTTCAATCCTAATTCAACTTAACTGATCGCAACATACCCAAACTTACTCCAACTTACCCTAACCTACCCAAGTGTATCCCTAACTCATTGCACCTTGCCACAATTCATTCCTAACTTATCCAAACCTACTTGTAACATATCCCAACTCCAACTTAACCTCCTTAGCTTCCACTGCAGGTATAAAAGAATATTCACACGAGAAATTTATTCCTCCTTACCTCCTGCTCTCCCTCCTCACCTCTGCCTCCCCCTGCTCTCCCCTGCTTAACCTCATACCCCTCGGCTTTTGATGTAGGAATGAAAAAGAGAGAAAAACAATAATAGCACCTGAGCTCTTGCACACCTGCACACGGACTAATTAATGACTCGTGTAAGCCACACAGGTAAGCAGAGATAAGCAGGTAGTGAACAAAAAGGCAGCAAAACACTAATTTTCACGAACATAACACTGCTATCTGATTTACCACCACCACCACCACCACCACCACCACCACTAGGAACAGAACAGTAAAAACGAGGATGAAAGAAAGAAATCAGTCAGGCGTGGAAATACTAGTAAGGCGAAAAGAAGTTAGGATATAAATGAAAGAACGAAGAAGGAATAGAACACGAGAGCGCGAAGAACAAGCAGCAGCAGACCTTTAGACCCCAAGGAGGTTGTCTGTGTTGAGTTTACGATTGAGAGAGAGAGAGAGAGAGAGAGAGAGAGAGAGAGAGAGAGAGAGAGAGAGAGAGAGAGAGAGAGAGAGAGATAAAACGAATGAAGGATGGAAAAAGGCGAGGGCAGGCAATCTTTCGCCAATACTTAGACAAACTTTGCAACAACCTGGGAAGGATTAGCGAAACTTGTCCTGTCTGACGCGGCTTCTCTTTTGATCAATCTTTCAACAGCTTTCAACACGAGCTTCAATCCCACTGAAGGTCAACATCCCAGAAACTAAACTACCCATCTTTCTAAAGTAATTCTCAAGTCAATCCACCGAATCAATCCACCGAATCAATCCACCGAATCAATTAATCATGCAGTAAGTCACTTGTTTCTTCTAATCCTGCTTAGCCTAACTTAACCTGCCGAATCAGTCCACCAAATTAATTATGCAGTCAGTCACTTGCTTCTTATCCTGCTTAACCTAACCTAACCTAACCAATGCTAACCTAACCCAACCCAACCCAACCCAACCCAACCTAACCTAACCTAACCTAAGCCAACCTAACCTAACCTTTAAGAGAGGCAATGAGTTTTCCTTTTTTCGGCTCTTCGGTCTCCCTGGCATAAATGAAAGAAGGTTGTTAATGATGAGATGTTGCTGTAACGGACACGAGTTGGAGTTGGGATTAAATGCAAAACATACTGGATTTTACTGTTGTTTTCGCAGGATTATACCGAAAAGAAAACGAGGGATTTTGTAATTCTCTCTCTCTCTCTCTCTCTCTCTCTCTCTCTCTCTCTCTCTCTCTCTCTCTCTCTGGGCGTGTAGTGTGGCATTCAAGTGTTTTGTCTTTAAATCGCTTCATTATCATATTACTTAATAATACTAATTACATTTACTGACGGCTGTTTCAGTCTTGCAGCTCATTTAATCTTTACTAATTAATTATTTACTAATTAATTACTAGCTAGACAACACGACATTTTTCTCAAATCTCTAGCTAATTGTTCCCACTCCCCGTACATTCACGCACCCGACATGTTAGCTAAGGGACCGCGGGAGGCCCTGGGGGATGCCCTGGATTAGGCCCTGGGGAGAACACGGAGGGATAGATTGGGCTCCTCTTCTCCCAGGGTAAAGGTGACCTGCTGCACTGGAGTCTGGTGGTAACTTACACGGTTCACTAAAGGTGTGCTGGGGCGGTTCATCCTTACCATTGCTAAGTTTGATTCGTGCTCTGAAACACTTGTGCAGCACCCCCGCTACTTTCCCAAGGCTCTGTATTAAGTTACACGAATCTTTAAGGATGTTTTTAGGAGTGTAGTGATGGATTAACAAGATTTCTTTATTATTAAGAGGAGAAACCAACTTGAGAACCTCCACTAATTTCCAAGGGCTCTATATTAAGGTACACGTGTCTTTAAGGATGTTTTTATGGCTGTAGTGATGGAATAGCAAAATTTCTTTATTATTAATAGGAGAAACACTCTTGAGAACCAGGCTGATCACCCCTGTGGCCTTTGAAAATGGTCTTTGCGTGAGAGAGACAGCAGAAGGTTTGAGTACAGGCCTTATTCCTGCTGTAATGGTTGTATCGCTGGTGTTGTATTACAGCTGGTGTTGGTGTGGCTTGGTAAACATTGCCTTCCCATCAGAGGGGAGTGTCAATCATAATGATAACGCTTGTTTGTAGATGGTGACAGCACGGGTGTGTTTAAATCCTCATTCACCACCACCACCACCACTACTACTACCACCACCACTTCATGTCCTCATCCTCCATCACTTTCCACATCACCACTCCCATGACCACCACCACCACCACCACCACCACCATCACCACCTGGCTCTTCGCGGGTCCTTAGCCTCGCACAAAGTTGTAATGGCCCCCTACAAATCACCTTCTTTCGCCGCGTCTGCCCGTAACTCAGCCCGACGCTCCACTTAATGCCTGGAGTGGCCGCCGCTTTTTGCTCGCCCAGAATTTACACGCAAGTGAGCGGCATTTTGTTTCCCAGGCAAGAACTTGTGCTGTTCCTGCCTGGCCGCTTGCTGTGTCTCCTCGGGGGTCTGTTGTGAGCGACGAGGAACCCCGAGGAGGAGGAGGAGGAGGAGGAGGAGGAGGAGGAGGAGGAGGAGGAGGAGGAGGAGGAGGAGGAGGAGGAGGGTATGCGACATTTTTTCTTTCTTTTCTTTTAATTTCGTCTTAATTCTTCTGAAACACGAGGATTATATTAAATTTCTTTCGTAGTATGCGAGTTTTTTTCTTTTTTCCTGTTCTCTTTTCATCTTGCCTTAATTCTTCTTGAAACACGAGCATTATTTTTTTATTTCTTTTTTCGCCTTCTCTCTCCGCATTGTCGTAAGAAGTGGCGGGCGCAGAAATGAAGGCGAGGGAAGAGCCGGGAACTTCTTCACTTGGCTACTCTTTGTAACTTCCATGAATCGTGAGGGGGAGAACAGAATGGCGGACTTGTTTTGCTTGGGATTAATTTTGTCCCTTATTTTTGTTTATTTGAGCTTATCTTCTCTGCCGCGAGTCAAAAGAAAGTTTGGATGTACCAGTTTCTCTTCCCTCTTTCCCTCTTTCCCTCTCTCCCGAAACGCGCCGCAAAACATGTGCCTTCATCACCCGAACGTTACTGAATATCTGGCCTAGAATTTATTGGGCCTCACTGGAAGGACAGTTTGGCTTAATTATGAATACCACTTTATTGTAGAAATTCGATATACTGCGTGCGGCAAATCTAATATACGAGTATATATATGTGTGTGTGTGTGTGTGTGTGTGTGTGTGGTATTAATTTATTTATTCAGGAAGGCTGTGGTGATGTTATGGTTCGTACACACACACACACACACACACACACACACACACACACACACACACACACACACACACACACACACACACACACACAGTAATATTATGAACCTTATTTGTGGTTTGTCTCTAGAATATGTAAACTATTATCGTGGAGAGAAATAACACACACACACACACACACACACACACACACACACACACACAGGTAAGTACATATTCTCTCACCTGTAATCACGTACATGCATTGGATTTATATTACTTTATACCTGAATATTAATTTACTTTACACACCGTTTGTTTTTCCTTTGTTTTCTCCAGGTGACCGTGATTAATGGTGGCAGTGGTGGTGGCGGCGAGTGACTGATGTACGAGTTAATTGTAAGTATTCTTCATTCTGATATTGGTACTGCCAGTTAAGTAGTTATTATTAGATAGTAAATAATAGTTGTTTGTTGACATACTGCTTCTATTACTTCTATTACTACCAACAAAATCCTAACCTAAACTAATTGGTACTGCCAGTCAAGTAGTTATTATTAGATAGTAAATAATAGTTGTTTGTTGACCTACTGCTTCTATTACTACTACTATTACTACCAACAAAATCCTAACCTAACCTAACCTAACCTAACGTACCAAGAACAGCCAGTAAGTGTTAGCCTGATGACTTCTCACAGCTTCGTTACTTCCTCCCGTTACTACCACCACCACCACCACCACCACCCGGAAAACAATCTCAGCAGCAGAGGGAACGCCCGGACAGCACGCGAGGCAGTCCGTCCGTTCTAGCGATCACGGAGGGGAAAAAAGGGAGAAGAAATGTAGCAGAATAGATAACCCTCATGCTTTCCCCTCCCCTCTTTAAGCTCCCCTCTTCCTCTTCCCCTGAGATGCATATCCCCGACGTTTGAGGAAAATCTGCCTCGCTTGTACGAGTACTATTGGTGCTTAGGGTCCCGCGTACCGTCTGTGAGGCGCCGCTGTGCCGGGGCGATCTATGCTGAAGGTTAGGGGGCACGGAGGGGTGGTGGGGCTGTGAGGGGGAGGGGAAGGGGGTAGTAGATAGTGTAGGTCTTATATTCATCAGGAAAGATTTGAAGACGTAGACTTTTTTTTTTACTATAATCTATTCCATGTTAATTTACACGTGAACTGGGAAGCCATCTTAATCCTGAGTCTTCATCTGTGTGTGTGTGTGTGTGTGTGTGTGTGTGTGTGTGTGTGGAGATGAAGAAGGCTGTAGATCAAAGGTCGTTGCCTCTGTGGTCGTAGTTTGTCATTGAGGTGGCCGTGATTAATATTGCCTCGGGGCCGTCATATCAGGCGTCACCCACTCCTCATTCATCATCATTCCCGCCTATCTGTGTGACCCATCCAGAAAGAGCGGGAGGGAGAGGGGGAAGGGAGAGGTAGTACATTGCTATCACCTTCACTGAAACTTGTACTTTTTGTAACTCCTTCTCCTCCCCCTCCCTCTCCCTCTTCCTCTCCC
>NC_087180.1:19046614-19084114 GCF_035594125.1 Scylla paramamosain | reverse complement strand
CCACCTTGTAATGTAAATGTCACAGTCTAACCAGTACTTTCAACCTCATCTGCATCACACACAGGTAAACAAGCGAGGACAAATACACTTAGCATAACTCATCAGCGGAGTCACTGGCAGGTCTTTGAGTCGCCTACCTGCTGGCTCTTTGCTTTTATTCGTACGTTTCTGACCTACGTTTCCTTCTTTAAATTAGTTAAGTTTATTGCAGCCTCGTAAGTACCTTGATGTTTGTTTTTCTGTTATCTGTTCTTCCTTTGTGTACCTCCTTCGCTTCTGCTGTTCTATCCTATACTGCTTCATATCCTTCTTTAAATTAGTTAAGTTTATTGCAACCTCGTAAGTACCTTGATGTTCCCTTGTGTACCTCCGTTGACAACCTTCCCTTCTGCTGTTCCATCCTATACTCCTTCATTTCCTTCTTTAAATTAGTGTAGCCTATCACAGCCTCAGGACCAAGAAATTTGCTATATTTGTTCCTCTTTTGCATATGTTAATGGGAGGACATGAGAGGGGTTCCGCAGGGTTGGGATCTCTAAAACATTAAGACCACAAGAACACATGAGCATGGAAGACCTCCACTATTTTACAAAGGCTGTAGTTGAAATTACACGGATTTTTAAGGCTGTTTTATGGTTCTAGTGACAGACTAACAACACTTTACGTTAGTAATAGGAGAGGCAGTGTTCAGAGCCTGGCTAATCATCTCTGCGGCCTTTGAGCGTAGCCCTGGTGAGAGCAAATCCTTTCTTAATACGAGCCATTAAGGAAAGCTGCAAGAAACCAGTTAGATCTTCACGTGGCAGTTCAAATATTCCTCTCACCTTGAATACAAATAAGCAAAAGACAGACAGACGTACAGCGTGAGGAAATACACAACAGGGAATATGCAACAAGTCACGGACAGTCGATAAACATGTCTCTCTCTTTTCCCCTTCGTGTTTATTGTTGTCTGTCAGTCCCCGCGTGCTCTCATCTCCTGGGGCTCGTCAGGTGTCAGCTTTTGTGAGGAAATTGTCAGCATATCAGAGGAATTAAAAATGAAGGGAAATAGTGGAGAAAGTGACGCCACGGTAGGTACACTCTCTCTCTCTCTCTCTCTCTCTCTCTCTCTCTCTCTCTCTCTCTCTCTCTCTCTCTCTCTCTCTCTCAATCATAACGAAGACAAGAGAATATATGCTTATTGTTTATTTAATCGCTTAATTCCTCATCAAAGGACACTAATTACGTAACTAGTAGTAGTAGTAGTACGAGGAGTAGGAAGATGAAAATGTAAAAAGTAAACATATATATATTCATAATTATCCTTGAGAGGCTTTTTGAAACTACACTATCTAATCTTCAAGTTCGGAAAGCAGCAGGAGGAGGAGGAGGAGGAGGAGGAGGAGGAGGAGGAGGAGGCTGGGGACATCGCGAAGGTTATTAGCGGGTATAATGGCGCCTGGCGGGTCGTGTGGGCGCGGCAAAGTGGACGAGATAAGAAAGGAAGAGGAGAGAGAAGGTGAATGTTGCGTGAGGCAGGGCGGAGTCGGGCGGGGCCTTCCTTGGCTCACACACACACACACACACACACACACACACACTGGGGCACGGTACCCACAATTTATATACATCATAAAACAATTATTACATGTGTATATTTACTCAACAGTGCACAGCTGGTGACCTAACCTAACGTAGCATAACCTCACTGGAGACCTCCCTTTATCATCACCCCCGCCCGCACCAAATGGCAAGAGATACACCACAAGTACGTCTAATTTTACATATCATACAGCTAACTTAACCTAAGCAAAACCTCACTGAAGACCTCCCTTGTATTTCACTGCCCCGTTAACTCACTCTAGGGGACGCCAAGAGAAACCTGAAGCTCGAGTAAGAGAAGCCTTAGTTCTTTTAATGTTGGTAGGCTCGAGTGAAGCCGAGGTTGTTAGGAGAGTTTGGCGAGAAGGTGGCTTAGGCTCAGCGGCTCCTTAAGTACTTGGAGGACGGAGGTACTGGAAAAGTTTGCTAAGTGTGGCTCGGATCTGCTACTGATTAATGTTGGTCTGGAGGAGGAGGAGGAGGAGGAGGAGGTAAAAAAGAACTAGAGTACTGGCATGGAAAACGAGGGGGAGGAAGAAGGGGGAGTAGAAAAGAACAAGAGGAGGATGAGGATGTCTCGAAAATAGCTCGAAGTGGTGTATTGAGACGTGACTTGTCCGTGTGAGATTGCTTCAGTCTTGTCCCGGGTCTGGTCAATGTGAATGTGGTGTCTCCTGGCTCCTTGCCCTGCCCTGCCCTGCCCGGGTGTTGTTGTGTCAGTAGGACGACGAGCCATGCTGACTGGAAGGTTGGGTGTGTGTTTTGGGTGCACCGGTGGGTTTGGTGAGACAGAAGAGTAAGATGTGGAGGCAGAAGTGAAAGGAGCGGGTGGTGTGCGTGTGCGTGTGTGTGAATGTGTGCGCAGGTGAGTGACGTCACAGGTGGGGCAGTGTGTCAGCGGGCGGTAGCACCACTGTGCGGGTGGGGAGCCAGGCCGCCCTCCTCGCTTGCCAGAAGTTTATGGTAATTAGCAGAGGCAGGAAGTGTGCTTGTAAGTGATGGGGGGAGGGGGAGTGTTGGCTTCTGTTTTGTATCATGTTAGGTTTGTTTGGGTTTGTAGGACTCGCGCTGGAGTCAAACGGAGGAGTACGTGGGATTACAATTGTTAGCCCAAGGTAGGATGTGCATCTATATTATGAGGATCGTTGCATTGTTTGTTGTTTGGGTTTTGTGGTTTTCATATTTGGGTAGTAAGATTCTTGCTGGAGGCGGGGAGAAATACGTTTATGGTCTAAATGCATGACTGGCACAGCTTTATTTCACGCGTCACTGAGAGGACTCCTTGGTGAGGATGCTGGAAGGAAAGGAGATTCCCAGCAGGGGTGAGTGGTTAGAACTTGACAGAAGAGAAGCAGGAGGAGCAGGAGAAAGTAATAGTTGTAGTAGTAGTAGTCTTTCATACCAGTCTGTCTTGAGAGAGGGAGATAGAGGGAGAGAGAGAGAGAGAACCTAGGAACATACAATCGGTTGCAGTCACAACGAACCCTCTAAGTAAATATGCACACTCGTCCACTTGGCGTGTTGCTAATTAAGGAAAATACGAGATGATGAAAAAATATTGCAATCGGGATTAACGTTTATACATAAATATTTCAAAACGCGTGAGGTTATTAGTGAAAACTGTGCAGAGAGAGAGAGAGAGAGAGAGAGAGAGAGAGAGAGAGAGAGAGAGAGAGAGAGAGAGAGAGAGAGAGCCATGTCTGCTTACTTTTCCTTGTGTTTTTGTGTTATTTTCCTTTCTTTATTTTTATCGTGTTTTCTTTCCTCCTCCTCCTCCTCCTAGTCAAACAGTAGGATTCTCTGACCTTTACCCCATACAAATTCCTCCTCCTCCTCCTCCTCCTCCTCCTCCTCCTCCTCCTCCTCCTCCTCCTCCATCATCGTTCCCAAGAGGCAATCGACTGTTCGTAACTATTCAATTGCCAAGAAAAATTACTCCCATCAGCGACGCCCCCTGTGACCTCTCTCTCTCTCTCTCTCTCTCTCTCTCTCTCTCTCTCTCTCTCTCTCTCTCTCTCTCTCTCTCTCTCTCTCTCTCTCTCTCTCGTAACTGTTTGGTCTTGTGCGTGATGAATTAAGGTCAACAACAACAACAGCAGCAGCAGCAGGAAAAAAAAGTGTTTGGTTTGCAGCGCTAATTACCGTAGTATTTTCTGTTTGTTTTCGGAGTAGAAGGAAAATGAGGCGTTTTTTTTTTCCTGTTTATGCATCCTATATTTGAAAATTCACCTATTAATTTGTATATACACTTTATTTTTGTTTATCTTTATTTTTTTTTCGTCGATGGCGTATTTTCAATCAGCACTCGATTTTTTTATTTAGTCATGCAGCATCACGTGACTTTTTCTCATAATAATCATATTGCATTACAAACCGTATTGCCGCGTTAATTATATTAGTGTTGCATATTATTAAGTTGACTTGTGATAAAGAAATAAAAAAATATTCACACCGAGGCGAGAGTGGAGGCTGTAATAGTGAGAGTGAGTGTGTTAGTTAAGGAAGGAGTAAGTGGGTGAGTGAAAGAAATGCAGGGAGTGAATGAGGGAAGGAGTGAGAGGGTGAGTGGGTAGGGGAGTGAGAGGGGAGGGGAGAGCGTGACGGAATGGAGGGAGTGAGAGAGTGGGTGATTAGAAAGTATAGGAGGAAGATGAGGAAGAAGGCACCTAGGAAACGATGGAGGAAGAAGAGGAGGAGGAGGAGGAGGAGGAGGAGGAGGAGGAGGAGGAGGAGGAGGAGGAGGAGGAGGAGGATGGAAGATACTAAGCCATTCAAGACCCAGCGACCTTGGAATATTTTGATCTCTAACCTTAACTAAACCTCGCTAACCTCCCCTTCAGGCGTTCAAGACCCAGTGACCTTAGTAGTGTTTTGATCTCTGTGACCTTGCTGAACCTCGCTAACCTCCCTCTCAGCGCCACTTTTCACAGCGGTGCCATCGACCAAGTGGAGGAGGTCATTCTGTTGCTCCTGATTCATGTTCTTTCTCGTGTAAGACCCAGGAAAGGCAGTAACTTGCAACGCAGGGATGTTGGTAGAGGCAGGGTGTATTTTGGGTCCAGGGAAGGTGTTTTAAGTCGTACCTTAGCGTGCTGTGTCATTAGTGCGCCTCGGTTACCTGTTGCTGTGGTGGTGCGGTTAAGTTGAGAAGTGAATAAGTTTTTCATAATCTCGGAGTGAAAGAGAAGTTCGGAAGTCAGGGAATGAGGAATGTACGTCTTTCTATTGATGGATCTGCTACCTCTTCATTCCCAGCACTCCCTCCACCTCGCCGACAAACGCATTCACACACTTACCCACCCCTAACGCACTCACCTCCCACACAGCATGCCCCCCTACCTATCTCTGACCCTACACCACACACAGCACCCTCACCACATTACCAGCGGACTGGAAATATTAGGTATCAATACTTCTTTGTTACTAATGTTGATTGAGAGAGGGAATGGTGACTTTGAAGGGAGAGGGTGGTGGGCAGCAGGTAATTAAGTCTGCTACAGGTGTGTTTATACATGCGCTGAGGGACGAGGGTAAATAGTGAGTTGTCGCTAGGAAGTCGAGGTGAAATAAGACTTGTTTGCTTGTGGTGATTTCTTCCTCTGCTTTGTTGGTTTGTGTCTGTGTGTATGTCTGGCTGTCTGTCTGTCTGTCTTGATACCTGTTGGCTGAGATTTATTTATTTATTTTTTTCTGTGTCTGTCTACATATATCTATTTTATCTACTCATTTATCTATCTTTCATCAAGTTTGTGACACGTGATAAATTAAAAGTTAATTCATCGTGACTCCTACATATAATTGCGATTTCTCTATGAACGGACACACACACACACACACACACACACACACACACACACACACACACACACACACACACACACACACACAGGAATAATAATAATGATAATAATAATTCTGTAGAACATCCATATAAACTTATCTTTTCTATCAGGATAAAAAAAGGAAAAAAAAACACGCTAGGAAAATAAAGACAAAACAGTAAAGGATAAATAAAGAAGAAAAGAAAAAAATGAGAGAATTGTTGTGCAGTTCTTTTTAAATTTTTCTTCCTCCCCATTCCGTTTTTTTTAATCATTTTTTTGCGAATTCCCTTAAAAAAATAAAAATAAGAGAACTGGACTCGTTAATGACTTGTTTGAAAAGGCGAACGATTAATTAAAGGAAAGGAAGCCATGAAATGATTTGCTGAGTTCAAAGACGGAAGGGGCAAAAATAGAGATAAAGAGAACAAGAGCGAAATGAGAAAAGAGATGGACATGGTTGCAATAAACGGTGGAATTGTAAAACAGGGGAGGGAGAGAGAGAGAGAGAGAGAGAGAGAGAGAGAGAGAGAGAGAGAGAGAGAGAGAGAGAGAGAGAGAGAGAGAGAGAGAGAGAGAGAGAGAGAGAGAGAGAGAGAGAGAGAGAGAGAGAGAGAGAGAGAATACTATAACCTCTTATCAAAATAGCAAAATTTTTATGCATACCACTACCACTACTACTACTACTACCACCACCACTACTACTACCACCACTACTACTACTACTTCTTGAGCAAGACGCGAGAAAGTTGAAACTCTTATAATGATGTTTCTTCCTCCTCCTCCTCTTTTCTTCTTTTTCTCTTTTCTTTCTTTTCGTTCATTGCTTCTTTCCTTCTTTTTCTCTTTTCTTCTTTCTTTTCGTTCATTGCTTCTCTCTCCTTTTATTATCTCTTGCCATTTTTCCTCTCCCTCTCTTTCACCGTTTCCTTCATCGTTCTTTTATTCGTCTCTCGCCTCTCATCTCCTCTTTCTTCTTCCCCCATCTTTTCACACATTCTCTTTTCCTTTTTCCTTTGTACCTCTTTTCCTTCTTCTCTTCCCCAATTCAATCCTCTTCTTTCTTTATATATAAAATTCTGTTTTTCGTACTTTTCTCCTCCCCCTGCTCCTCTTTTTCTTCTTTCTCCTTTTCCTCCATTTCACTTGTTTTCCTTCCCATCTTCCTTCTTTTCTTCCTCCTCCTACTTCATTTTACCGCTATTCCTCTTTCTCCTCAATTTCATCTATTTTTCTTCCTCTCCTCCATTTCAACACTTTTCCTTCTCTTCCTTCATTTAATTTCTTTTCTTCTTCCTCCTCCTCCTCCTTCATTTCACCTCCTTTCCTCCTCTCTCCTCCGCCTCCTTCATTTCACCTCCTTTCCTCCTCTTTCTCCTTCTCCTTCATTTAATCTCTTTTCCATCTTCGCTTCCTTTCATTCTTATCTCCTTTCTCCTCCTCCTCCTCCTCCTCTTCCTCCTCCTTTCATCTCTTTTTCCGCATTACTTCTCACCCTTTCATTCTTATCTTTAACCTCCTCCTCCTTCTTCTCTTCTTTTCCCTCTTCCTCCTCCTCCTCCTCCTCCTCCTCCTCCTCGTCTTCGTATCACCACAAGACAAATAGGCGTAGCGTGTCAAAGAAATGTTTTGAGAATTGTAGGTCAGGATGTAGCGGTGACAGACAGCACCCCTTGATATCCCATCTAGTGTGTGTGTGTTTTGAAATCTTGAGGAAACATCTGAACAAGGAAAAGAAAAAAAAAAAAAGGAAATAGACAGGGAGAGAAAAGGAAAACAACACAGCAAAACAAAGAATAGGAAATAGAGAAGGCGAAAAAGAAAAGAAAAGTAAGAAAAGAAAAAGTAAGAAAAGAAAAAAGCAAGCCCGTTTCCACCACCACCACCACCACCACCACCACCACCATCATGAAACTCCGGTAAGGGCGCCATAATCCTTCGCGATCTGTGTAACATGGGAAAGGCGATTTTTTCCTTGTGCGCCGGTTATTACGTGGCTCTTAACTGTGATGAGCGATGCCGCCATGGAGGGAGGGAGGGAAGGAGGGAAGAAGGGAGGGAAGGAGAATTGGGACACTGGACTAAAGGCTGCATAGAGGAAGGAATGTTTTAGGAATTAAAGAAGGGAGGGACGTATAGATGATTGGGGAATGGTATTAAAGGAGGGAAGGATGGAAGAATAAGTAATTGGAGAGATAGACAGAAGGAAGGAAGGAAGGAAGGTGGAGTAAGAATTGCAGGGAAGGAGGAAAGAAGGAAAGGGAGAAATTGGGTGAAGGAAGGGTAGGATATGGAGAAAAGGAGATCAAGGATGGATGAAGGAAGGAAGAGAAGGAATAGTTAAATAAATGAAAGGAGAGAGAGAGAATAAATGAAAGGAGGTAGAGAGAGAGAGAGAGAGAGAGAGAGAGAGAGAGAGAGAGAGAGAGAGAGAGAGAGAGAGAGAGAGAGAGAGAGAAATACATTGATTGCTAAAAGAAAGAGAAGAAAGGAAGGAAGAATGAAGTAGGAAAGAAAGATTGAAAGGAAAGTGATGAAAGACTGGGTGACGTAACACAAGATAAACGGATAACCAGACACACACACACACACACACACACACACACACACACACACACACGGACAGTCATGCGGTGGTCAGACACACTCCAGCATCTGTTTGTGTTGGTTTGTGTCTGTTTGTCTTACTGAGAGTGTGTGTGTGTGTGTGTGTGTGTATGCACGTGTTTGTATTTGTCTTACCCCCCTCTCTCACTCTGGAATGATGGTAAAAGCAAGCGTAGGATGGGAAAAAGGAAAAAGAAGAGAGGAGGAATATGAAGAAAAGTCAGAAGAGAGAGATACGATAAAGAACGAGGAGCGGGAAGAACAAGTATGCAGAGAAGGACGAGAGGGAGAGGGAGGGAGAGGGAGAAGGGCCGCTCTGAGAGGTCCTTGGAGGCTGCTCACGCCCTGCACCGAGATATGGGCTGCTATTGTTTGCCAGATGACGTGACGCCGTTTAGCATTGTGTCTGGGTCCCGTTAGCCTGTTTGTGGACCACTTGGGCTCCTCCGCCTGGACTTACGGCCCACCAAGACCCACCAACCCTACCAAGCCCTACCAAGACCCTACCAAGCCCCACCAAGACCCTACCAAGCCCCACCAAGACCCTACCAAGCCCCCACCAAACTCTACCAAGCCCCCAAGCCCTACCAAGACCCCATTAAGACCCTACCAAGCCCTACCAAGCGATACCAAGCCCACATCACTCCAGCCTCCTCCTGTCTCCTCTTCCCCTCCCGCCTCCCAGCCTCCCAGCATCCCCTGCCACCTATTCACGTCCTACTTATCCAACCCAGAGAGGAAGGGAAGGAGAGAGGATGAGAAAGAGAGGGAGGGAGAGGGAGGGAAAGAGAGAGAGAGAGAGAGAAGGAATGATGATGAATACCTCCTCCTCCTCCTCCTCCTCCTCCTTTTGCTCTTAGTGATAGTATTTATATTTTCAGTGTGTGTGTGTGTGTGTGTGTGTGTGCGAGCCTTAGGGAAGAAGAGGAGGATGATAAGGAGGAGGAAGAGGAGGAGGAACAAGAGGAAATAAAGGAGAAGAGATGGTTTGTTTTGGTGGTGTTTGTCTATTGGCGAGAGAGAGAGAGAGAGAGAGAGAGAGAGAGAGAGAGAGAGAGAGAGAGAGAGAGAGAGAGAGAGAGAGAGAGAGAGAGAGAGAGATAAAGCAAACCTTGAGATAGACAGACAAGCAGCCATCCAGATAACCACCCATCCACCCATTTATCCACACACCCTCCCATCCACCCATCCACCCAGCCAGGCCATAAATAAATAAACAAAAACATAAATTAGGCACAAAAAACTACTTGAAACGAGAGTAAGTCGAGAAATTACGCCGGAAAATAATGCAGAATCAAAATGTGGGCGAAGTTTCGAGCATTTGCGCGGCCGTGGGAGACTGAGGCGGCGGAGGGAGTGATGCAGAGGAGGAGGAGGAGGAGGAGGGGGAGAAGGGGAGGAGGAGGATATAAACGGCGCGTGTAAAGGAAATAGATAATTGAATTGGCAAACATACTGGGTCGACATTGCTTTGACATTATCACGCCTTTCTGTTCAGTCTTTGCCAATCTATTCCTTATCTATCTCTCTGTCTGTCTGTCTGTCTATATGTCTGTCTGTGTCTCTATCTGTCTGTCTATATATGTCTGTCTGTCTGTCTTTCTCCTGTCTATCTGTCTATCCATTAGTCAATTTGAGTGTCTATCTATGTCCGTCTATCTGTCTGTTGTCTGTCTGTCTTTCTCCTTCTGTCTATCTGTCTATCCATTAGTCAATTTGAGTGTCAGATTATCTATGTCCGTCTATCTATGTCTGTCTATCTATGTGTGTCTGTCTGTCTTTCTCCTTCTCTATCTGTCTATCCATTAGTCAATTTGAGAATCTATCTTTTTGAACCTGTTAATAATTCTCTCTCTCTCTCTCTCTCTCTCTCTCTCTCTCTCTCTCTCTCTCTCTCTCTCTCTCTCTCTCTCTCTCTCTCTCTCTCTCCTTCTATCTGTCTATCCATTAGTCAATTTGAGAATCTATCTTTTTGAACCTGTTAATAATTCTCTCTCTCTCTCTCTCTCTCTCTCTCTCTCTCTCTCTCTCTCTCTCTCTCTCTCTCTCTCTCTCTCTCTCTCTCTCTCACATTAAAGGCTCATTGCGCAGATTAGGGAGCGGGAAAGCGGCAAAGGGCCACGCAGCACATCGCGGACTCACATTATACAGGTGGGAGGGTGTGCGCAGGTACTAATTAAAAAAAGGCTGGTGGTGTGGATGCTCTCTCACCTCTCGCTTCCTCTCACTTAGGTGGAGGGAAAAAGTGAGAGTGCTGAGTGTGTTCCATTAGTGCGTGTGTGTTAATTGCGTGTGTGTGTGTGTGTGTGTGTGTGTGTGTGTGTGTGTGTGTTTTAGTTTGATTCTTTTTTTTTTTTTTTCTCTATTTTATCCATTGTTGTCTAATTATCTTCTACAGTTTTTTTTTCCTTTTTAATCGTGTTTTCTTCCACGTATCTTTCCCTCACTTGCCTTTCTCTTTCTCTCTCTCTCTCTCTCTCTCTCTCTCTCTCTCTCTCTCTCTCTCTCTCTCTCTCTCTCTCTCTCTTCTTCTCCCTTGTCTTTCACGTTCTGCCGTCCCTTCTTATAATCCTTCCCCTCCCTTCTCCTTTCCTCTCCTCCTCCTCCTCCTCCTCCCACGTAAGATCAAAGACGCCCCAAACCTTCTCGAAGACATCAAGAAATCCCAGATCAGCATTTGCTTGCCAGAAATCAAAGTTGAAGAGAAGCGATATGAAGTCTGGAGCCGAGAAATGAGGTGGACTGGATAGAGAGGGAGAGGAAGAGGAGAGAGAGAGAGTTAATTTTAGATATAAACTAAGAATTCATACCAAACCTTCTCTCCAGCCATTATGAATCGGACTTACCAGAAATTACTTAAAAAGAAAAAGAGAGAAAGAAAAAGAAACGATCCACGGAAAAGCAAGTCAACACACAGAACACTTAGTCCTTAATTAAACGCTCGCTTCCGCCGCCAGCCAATCACGGCGCGGCACTCGGGTAAAAGTTGCATCTAATTGGCTAAGAAGAGGAACAGTTACCGAGTGTTTTTACCTGTTGAAAGTGCGCCAGGTAGGAGAAATTGGAGCCAGGTGTGTCTGGTTCAACGAAAGGCGATCAACCGGCTAATGATGATAATTAGGCCTGTTATCTCTGCTACTACTACTACTACTACTACTACTACTACAACTTAATCCTTTCCTTTCCTCTCCTCTATTCCTCTTCCCGTCCTGTCTCACAATCTTCTCCTTTCCTCTTCTCTATTCCTCTTCCTCGTTTATCTCCTCTCCTTTCCTTCGCCTTTCTCCTCTATCCCACCTTTACCGTCCTTTCATAATCCTCTCCTCTCTCCTCCTCTCCTCTCGACTCGATGGTAGTAGACTTCTGGCCACGAGTGTACGAGAGAGCCAGTCACCGCTATGTAATATTCAGGGATACGAGTCCATTAGGGGGTCCTCCGTGGCGGTGATTGGTGGGTTTTTTTTTTGTTCCCCACATGCGACATTACTATGAGATACGCGTGACGGAAATACTGACACGATAAAGGCGCTCTCAGTGGGAAAAAAAGATAAGGTAAGATAATATGTAGTAAAATAGAAATATGTTGGTGGAATTATAGGAAAATGAGTAGAAATAAGAAAAAAAATGATTGTCCTGACACGCTAAGGCCAAAAAACAAACAAAAAATAAATAAATAAAAATGTGAAAAGGAAGGGAAGATAAAAGTGAGATAAGTGGAAAGGAAGAGGGAAAAAATACCAAGGCAAAAAAAAGAAAAGAAAAAAAAGCGAGTTGACCTTACGGATTTACTTTCCAAAGAGTCATTAGTCAGTCATCTGCGGAATGGTACACCTGTTCTTTTATTTATTTATTTATTGAGTTTGCAGTCCTTTATTTTTTTCTTTCTTGTTCTTTTTTTTCGTTATTCTTGTTCATCTTCTTTACTTTGTTCTTTTTCTGCACAAGATTTTAGTGGCTTATTTTGTGCTTTTCAGAGAGAGAGAGAGAGAGAGAGAGAGAGAGAGAGAGAGAGAGAGAGAGAGAGAGAGAGAGAGAGAGAATGATAACGATGACAAGGAATTAGTGAAGGATAAGAGGATGCGAAGAGGGGAAAAGGGAGAATGCTCAGTGAAGAGGAGAGAGAGAGAGAGAGAGAGAGAGAGAGAGAGAGAGAGAGAGAGAGAGAGAGAGAGAGAGAGAGAGAGAGAGAGAGAGAGAGAGAGAGAGAGAGAGAGAGAGAGAGAGAGAATCATAAAAAAATAAATATTGTGGTGAGAGAAAAAAGCGAGAGCCCGATGTAAATTATTCTCTCTCTCTCTCTCTCTCTCTCTCTCTCTCTCTCTCTCTCTCTCTCTCTCTCTCTCTCTACTACCTGATTTGGACTGTCATTGTAAAGAGAGTGGCGAAGGAAGAAATAGGAGGAGGAGGAGGAGGAGGAGGTCGGCGTAACAAGAAATAATGATAATCCGTTTTCTTTCGTGGTCATTCCATTTTACGGGGGAGACCTTTATGTCCTCTTTATTGAAGAAGAGGAGGAGGAGGAGGAGGAGGAGGAGAAAGACAACAGGGTAAACGAGCGATGAGGTTGAGGAAAGCAGAGAGAGAGAGAGAGAGAGAGAGAGAGAGAGAGAGAGAGAGAGAGAGAGAGAGAGAGAGAGAGAGGAATAGTAGTCATAAAGAAAAAAAGACTGAGGGAGAGAGGATAATATAAGTAGAAGTAAGGAAGGAGGAAGAGACGAAGGGATGATAAATGGAGAGAAAGAAAGAGGAAAAGAAAATGGATGGAAAGAAGAAAAATGAGAAAAGAGAGGAGGAAACGAGATTAAAGATAAGAAAAGAGGAAGAGGAAGATGAGAAGCGAGGGGACGATGGGATTATGTGAGAGAGAGAGAGAGAGAGAGAGAGAGAGAGAGAGAGAGAGAGAGAGAGAGAGAGAGAGAGAGAGAGAGAGAGAGAGAGAGAGAGAGAGAGCGCCCCTATTGTAATCCCCTCATCAAAACAACTGTAGTGGGCGTGTTTTTCTTTTTTTCTTTTTCTTTTTTTTCTTCGTTTGGCATCAACAGAAATGAAAATTTGACCATCATTAATCTGTTTCCTTCCATTTTCTTCCCTTTGTGCTTTTCTTCTCCTTCAACCATAAACGGACTCCCGCTAGACCATTATCACACACACACACACACACACACACACACACACACACACACACACACACACACACACACACACACACACACACACACACTGCCCTGTATAGTTTCTCCCTCAATTTTCTGTAATCTGTTCAGTAGGAGGATGTAAATTCAAGCTTATTTATTTTTTTATGTATTGTATAGACTTTATTTACTTTTCATTTTTTTTTTGTGTGTGCGATTGAATGAAAAAAAAAATAATGAAATAAAAAAAAATTGTTTCAGTCTGAGTTGAAAGTAAGCGCTGCATCACAACTTTGCTTTCATCTGTTATATTTTTTTATTTGTTTCGAAGCAAAGATCAAACACCTTTTTATTTGTATTTTTCCCCTGCACCTTGCAATCCCCAGGTAAAAAATGGACAATGAATTAGTGTGTGTGTGTGTGTGTGTGGGTGTGGGGGGGTTGCTTTGGTCTCTCTCTCTCTCTCTCTCTCTCTCTCTCTCTCTCTCTCTCTCTCTCTCTCTCTCTCTCTCTCTCTCTCTCTCTCTCTCTCTCTCTCTCTCTCTCTCTCTCTCTCTCTCTCTCTCTCTCTCTCTCTCGCACGCGCACCGGCCCACCGCCTGCGACTTAATGGGGTTTGGCTTGCACATAATGGAGACGAGAAGTGGGGGAGACGGCCCTGTATACGTGGCTTGAGTCTGTCCGACGTTGTGTGAGGAGGAGGAGGAGGAGGAGGAGGAGGAGGAGGAGGAGGAGGGCGTGGCGCGGCGCGAAGAGTAGTAAGAAGTAGGAGGGAAGAGGAGAGGGAAAGAGAAGATGGGTGTTTGTATCAGTTTATGCTTCGTTTGATACTTTCCCTCTCCCTCTCTCTCGTTTTCATATAGTAGTAGTAGTAGTAGTAGTAGTAGTAATTGATTGTTATAGGTTTTTAGTATGCAAACTACTTGGTTATTTATACTTTGTTCTAATATTTTTTTTTACTTTAATTCAGTAATAGTATTAGTAGTAGTAATAGTAGTAGTAGTGGTGGCATTGCTAGCCCACAACAACTACTAATATGAAGAAAATGGAATTAGTAGGATTAAAATATAGAATAAAAATCACAACTCTGATAAAAACAATGAAAGCAAGAGAGGTGCTGATGGATTCCTGAGCACCCTTGTAGTGGCAGGAGGAGGAGGAGGAGGAGGGGGAGGAGGAGGAGGAGGAGTGGAGACGGACACACAACGCCAGGGACACTGATCCAAACGAGGGGAGAAAGTCGGCAATAAAAAGGTGTTAGAAAAATTGGTGTCTGGATGACGAGGACTAGGATGACTCGCCACGACTCGCCACGACTCGTCCACCCTCCCGGGAGTGACGCAAGGTTGAGTTTCCCGAGCGTGGCCGAGAGGAGACACCCCGAGGGACGAGCGGCCGAGAAATGTAGGGCTTTCCTCTTAAGACTTCCCCCAGAGCTCTCACTAACACCTCTCTCACTAACACCTCTCTCTCTCTCTCTCTCTCTCTCTCTCTCTCTCTCTCTCTCTCTCTCTCTCTCTCTCTCTCTCTCTCTCTCTCTCTCTCTCTCTCTCTCTCTCTCTCTCTCTCTTCTCCGTCTTGCTGTTTTTCCAGCCTGCCTTGCCTTCCCGTCCCTTTCTCCCTCTCCCTCTCTCTCCTTACAATGAAGCATCTCTTGTCGCTCTCTGCTGCTGCTTCCCTGCCTCTTCCTCTCTCGCTTTCCCTCCTCACAGTGACACGTATCCTGTCCCTCTCCCCGCCTCCTCCTCCACCTCACCATAGCTGCTCTCTTTTTGCCTCAGTCTGCCCCTGTCTCACCCCTCTCCCGCCCTTTTCACTGACATCTACCAGTCCTTGCTCTCTCCCTGTTTTCTCTTCTCTTTCATTCCCTTTTCAAGTCTTCGTTTCTTTCCCTTTTTCCCTGTTCGTTGCTTTCTTGTCCTCCCTCGCTCTTACTCCCTGCCGCCAAGCTTTCGTCTGCCAAGCTTCTGTTCCTCTATTCCTTCTCTGCATCTATTCCTTCCTAGCCTTAGTCCTTCACAGCCTCCCTGCTACCACTCTCTCTCTCTCTCTCTCCCCCCCCCATCCAAGCTTCCCTTCTCCCCGCTACCAATTTCTGCAGCTCGTTTCCTATTCATATATGCTAATTTTGTGCTCGGAACACTTCAAGAGGAACCATCATCCCTCTTCCTTTATTTTTTGTATTTTTTTGTGTATTTTCCCCGCGGACACTCATCCCCCGGGGGCTTTAAGAGTCGGATTCCGCGTCGGTTGTAAAAATCTGTTGTTAAGTGGGAGCTGGTGGGGTGTTGGTGCCTTGGCGGGTCATCTTACTGTGGATGGCGGCGGGAAAGTGTAAATGGATGCGTAGGATCATTTCTGCGCGTTTTATGTAAATTCGTCTCCACTAAAATGCGGTTCAGAGACGAGGCGAGTTTCAGGTGTCAGTCTCAGTGGTCCCAGCTCTGTATTTAGTGTGTGTGTGTGTGTAGCTTTCATGGACATCCCCGCGTGGTGTCCTGGCGCGTTCTGGCGTGTTCCCTTGCAGAGATAATGGTCATGAGGTTGTCTTTGGTAGTTTACTTGGCTATTTATGACAGTTACCATGCCACTTATCCTGACGTGTCTTCTGGTAAAGGCTCGTATTGTTTGGTTGGCTTGGTTGCTTCATGAAGGTTACCAAGAGAGAGAGAGAGAGAGAGAGAGAGAGAGAGAGAGAGAGAGAGAGAGAGAGAGAGAGAGGAAGAGGAAGAGAGAGAGCTCAGATGGATATGCTTGAGAGCGAAAGATCCATCCAATTTGTTGTTGTCTAGTGGTATCAAGGGAACGATTTTCAGTGCTTGGTGCGTATCATGAAGACATGTGTGAGGGAGAGGGAGAGAGGGAGAGGGAGGGAGAGTAGCGATGCCAAACCAAGGAGGAAAAAAAAATGAAATATTGTGAGTCTGAATCTTTTTGTGGAGTGAGGGAGATGAAATGGAGAGATGGGATGAGGTGGAGGAGAGACGAGTATGGAAGTAATATGTGGGTGATAAAGGAGAAGGAGAGCAAAAGAAAACGAAGTGAATTTTAAACGAAGCTTGCATTTCTCCAAAGCTGAATTTCAAAATTATTAGAAAACGTGATATGAACTTTATAGACAAAATCATTAGAAACGCGAATAAAAATCGAAATACGCTTCATGTAAACTTAATAATTGAATAAAAATCGAAATACGCTTCATGTAAACTTAATAATGTGATGATAAATGTATTGTTACGAGTTATACGTATTAGAATTCTTTATTTTTTATTTATATATTTATTTTTTTGATAGAGACAATTACCAGATCTTTTATCAGTTATTTCCTTATCCCCGGTCTTTCTGTGTCGTGTTTAATGCAAGTTACGAGTGAAAAAAGTCTTTACGAACTGAAAAAAACAAAAAAATGTGAGAAAAATCATGAAAAAAGTATAAATAATCAAGTAATTTGTATATTAGAAACTTACTACTACTACTACTACCACCACCACCACCACACATAGAAGGAAGCAGGTCACCCCCACAGATATTTGAGTCATTTAGAATTTCGCCTCGAGCTTGCGTTCCTCATCCTGGCGAGTGTTTGTGTGTCTGTCTGAAGTACTTCTGGAGAAAAGCCCTTGTTTTGTGTCCCCGCCTCTCCTGCCATTCTGTCCTCTATTCCTAGTACATCCATCTCTCTCTCTCTCTCTCTCTCTCTCTCTCTCTCTCTCTCTCTCTCTCTCTCTCTCTCTCTCTCTCTCTCTCTCTCTCTCTCTCTCTCTCTCTCTCTCTCTCTCTCTCTCTCTCTCATATCTACTCATTCCTTCATCCCTCAGGCTCTCCATCAATCTCTCTTAACACCATTTCTCTCTCTCTCTCTCTCTCTCTCTCTCTCTCTCTCTCTCTCTCTCTCTCTCTCTCTCTCTCTCTCTCTCTCTCTCTCTCTCTCTCCTAGTCTGTCTGTCTGTCTGGCTGTCTGTCTATTGTTTCTTCTCTCTCTCTCTCTCTCTCTCTCTCTCTCTCTCTCTCTCTCTCTCTCTCTCTCTCTCTCTCTTCCCCCTAGTCTGTCTGTGTCTGGCTGTCTGTCTATTGTTGTTTCTTCTCCTAAGACCTAAAAATAATAGATATTAATTGTAGGGAATAAGAATATTAATTGAAGTTACATATGTACATAAAAGTAAGACTAAAGTTCATTTAGTTAGAAAAAAGGGAATAGATTGTTGTGTAACCCTCTCTCTCTCTCTCTCTCTCTCTCTCTCTCTCTCTCTCTCTCTCGCTCTCGCTCTCGCTCTCTCCCTTACGTGGTTTATTAAGAAAGTTGCCTGAGGACACACCAAGAAAGTGCCCTTAAAATTGCATATAATCTTTCTCAACTGAAATGAAAGCTGTGAGGGAGGAGACGGGGAGGAAGGACGAGATAGATGGAAAGGAAGCACAGGAGAGAGTGAGGGCAGGCAAGGAGGGAAGGAGAGAGAGACGGGGAGGAGACAGAAGAGACCAGAAAAGTAAGGAGGGTGAGATAGACGGGGAGGGGAAGACGGGGAGGGGAGAGAAGAGGCCACAAAAGTAATAATAGTAATAATATTCATTCTTATAACTGCTTGTGTCTCTGAGTGTCTGGTGAAGTGACTCCTCGCCTGCTCTTCTTGTACATAACATACGAAAATGAGAGAAGCTGCAAGCCACCAGACCTACACGTGGCAGTCCCTGTATTTATTTATTCATTTATTTTTATGTATGTAGGAGGGATACTGGTCAAGGGCAACAAAAATCCAATAAAAAAAATAAAAATGCCAGTCCCAGAAAAGTGTCCAAAGTGGTAGTAAAAAAATTGAAGGATAACTATGACAAACCTTAACTATGACAAACCTATTTCCCCCCAAAAAAAAGGAAAAAAGAAAAAAAAATTGTAATGCAGCAACATCTAGTGGTCCCAGGCGGTCACCATCCACGCACTCATCAGACCCTATGTCGTTTAACATCGCTGATCGATCGAGACGCCGTGAATTCTTAGGTATTTTGGTGTCTTCGTACATACTGTGGTGTTTTTTTTTACGTATAATGGTGTTTTTTTACGTATTCTGGTATTTTCTTACGTGCTGCGGTGTCTTACGTACTGTGGGTGTGTTCTTACGTACTGTGGTGTCTTCCTACGTACTGTAATGTCAATACGTGCTGTGGCGTCTTCCTGCTTATCCCTGTAACAGTATGATTCTGTGATCCATCCACTTGTTTACGTTCCGAGCGCTGAGGGAGGCTGGCTGTGGAAGTAATGCATTTTATTTTCTCTAAGGATTTTCGCTCCCGTAACTCATAAAGCAGGTTTTACAAAGGAGGTGGCTTTGTGTATATAGAATTTTTTTTTATTTTTTTTATTTTCCTTCTTCTTTTTATTTTCTTGCTCGTCTTCTCTTCTCTCCTCCTCCTCTCCTCCTCCTCCTCCTCCTCCTCCTCCTCCTCCTTGAAGATGTATATTGGTGCTTATTCTTCATATTTCTTCCTTCTTGTCTTGTCATCTTCGTTTTCTTCCTCCTTTTCTTCTTTCTTGTCGTTCTCATCATTCTATTCTATCCTGTTCTATTCAAGACTCCTAACAGTTTTCCTCCTCCTCCTCCTCTTCTTGCTTTCTTCCTTTCCATCGTCTTCCAAAAGTTTCCTCCTGCTCCCTTTCCTTCCTTCCTTCCTTCACTCCTTCCTCTCTTCTTTCTCCTCCTCCTCTTCCTTCCTTGCTTCTCACTTTTATCATTATTGTATTCCATTGTTCCTCCTCCTCCTCCTCCTCCTCGTATCTCGCGCGTTACTCACCAAACAAGAGAGAAGAAGCCGTCTCGTTACCTTCCTCTCAGCCTTCCTGGATCACTTAATTGGTCGGTAATTGTCAGCTTTTGTTTTCGTGTTAGCATTTTGACTCGAGCCAAATTATCGTATTAAGACTAAAGAAGGGTAGCGGTGCCTCTCTCTCTCTCTCTCTCTCTCTCTCTCTCTCTCTCTCTCTCTCTCTCTCTCTCTCTCTCTCTCTCTCTCGTTGTTGTTGTTGTTGTTTTCGTGTTGTTTTCGTCTTTTTTCTTCTTCTCCTCCTCCTCCAAGACTAAAAATGGAAATCTGGAAGAAAGAAAAAAAAACTTCCCAGAGAGAGAGAGAGAGAGAGAGAGAGAGAGAGAGAGAGAGAGAGAGAGAGAGAGAGAGAGAGAGAGAGAGAGAGAGAGAGAGAGAGAGAGAGAGAGAGTTGTTTACAGCCTCTCGTTTCGTGGTATATATTTCCATTATTGCTTGGATTTCCATTTGCGTTAAAAAGCACAACTTGTGTTTCTTGACTTTTCTTTCCCGAGGGTAAAGTGGAAAAGAATTACGAGGCTGAACGGAGATTTAGTGTGTGTGTGTGTGTGTGTGTGTGTGTGTGTGTGTATATCTTTATGGCAATCACAATGCTAGTTTTTATCTTCATTCTGGCCGATGTAAAATAATGATAATCATCTGAAAACACATTAAACATCCATTAGTTTTCCTATAATCTAGTTTTCCTTCGTTTATTTGTTTTTTTCGTCGATTTTCCGAGCGAATAATTTGTACGTGTTGATCAGCTAAGGAGGAGAAATTAATTGAAATCTGGCTCTCACATTGACGTGTGTGTGTGTGTGTGTGTGTGTGTGTTTGTTCAATATGTCTCCGTATTGGTGTTATTTTGATTATTTTTTATCGATGCCTTTCTTAATATTGCTTTTATCAAGGAGTTAGTGATTTAGTGTGTCTGCCTGCCTGTCTGTCTGTCTGTCTGTCTGTCTGTCTGTGTGTTTGTCTATATGTCTGTGTGTCTGTCTGTCAGTCTGTCTTTTTTTGTCTCTCTCTCTCTCTCTCTCTCTCTCTCTCTCTCTCTCTCTCTCTCTCTCTCTCTCTCTCTCTCTCTCTCTCTCTCTCTCTCTCTCTCTCTCTCTCTCTCTCTCTCTCTCTCTCTCTCTCTCGTTACAGCTCTGGCTTAATTTCGGCTGTGTTTTAAATTACCTCCTGTTACTGCTGGAGCCGAGAGTGGGATAAGGGAAGGGGTGGAGGGAGAAGGGAAGGGTTGGAAGGAGGGGGAGAGGGGGAGGGAGAGGAGAGGGAAAAAAAGGAAGGAGTGAAGGGAAAATTGAAACGTGATTGAGCGTGTCAGAAGAAATGAGTTTTTTCTTTTTTATTCTTAGTTTTTCCTTCCCTTTCTTCCATTTTTTAAACTTTGATCGGAGAAAGTAAAGCGTAAAGAAAGAAAGAGAAGAAAAAAATGGATATGATATTGAGATTGAAAGGGAGGAAAGTGGAATTTGCCCCCAAAAAATGTGAGACTTTTTCAGTTTTTCTACTTTTTTTTTTTTTTTTGTGGATTTGTTTTAACGAATATATTTTCTTTTTTTTTGGTCGTGTGTAAGAAGTCATATATATAGTTTCTGGGACGTTGGGGGGATATTTTTTTATATTCTTTCTCTTGTTATGTGCTATTTTTCTTTTATTTATCCTAGAGAAGGCTGTGCTGCTAGCGAAAAGGAAAATAGAAAAAAAAAACATACAAGAAATGTGTGTGTGTGTGTGTGTGTGTGTGTGTGTCCAGATGCTAAAAGGAAATGGGAGGGAAAAAATGGAGAAAGAAAAAGGAACACAAGTTTATATTTTGTTCCTGTAAATTGATCTTTTAATTTGTACCTTTCTGTAACTTCAGCTACAACATTCCCTTCCTGCATTTTAAGAACAAGTTTGAATGGGAAACACAAGTATCAGTACGTTCATATCTCTATCCTTCCCCTTCTCCTCAATACAAGTCGAGCTTCATACGGTAGTGACATCTAGCGGCCATTCGCTTTTCACTGGCAGCGAGCAAAAGTCCTTTCTACCTCTTATCTTGAAGCTTCTTGTCCGGGGAATGGCAGACAGTCATGCAGGAAATCTAGGTATTGCAGGAGGTGTGGCTGCATGTACACACACTCACATACACAGACACACACACACACACACGTACACAGCAGGGCGCGCGCACACACACTTTCATTTCCTCAGAGAATTGCATGCTTTTTACCACCTCGGAACATGCACGTCAAAGGGAGGGAGGAGGTGACTGACTCATGTGTACCTCGGCGTCTTATTGGCGAGAAGGGGAAAGGTGGAGGGGACCAGGGTTCGAATCCCGCTGCGTCTACATTTTTTTATTTTATTTCGTTATTAGAGAAATGCATTCGTTTGTTGTTGTTGTTGTTGGTGGTGGTGGCGGCAACAACAACAACAACAGCAACAGCTCTATAACAATCCACACACCAACACTTACAAATCAAATTAACAGCTACATACATGATAAAGTACCGCTCACTGACGTACAGATAATAGACAGTGATTGATGGTGCTTGAATGAACGTAGGCAGAATCCTTCACCCGTCTAAGCCTGTCCGTCTATCGCCACGTTTCAAAGTCTGTCTATTCCAGTCTGCATTGCTTCTCTAATTGTTCCTTTAATCTATTTCTACTGTCGATTACTTTATTCCTACTTTCTATTCGATATCTTCATTCTCTTAGCCTCTTTTTTTTGTTTTTTTGTTTTTCCAGTCTGTGTTGCTTTCATCCTTCCAGTTTTCTTTAATCCATTTCTACTTTCGATTACTTTATTCCTACTTTCTATTCGATATCTTCATTCTCTCAGCCTCCAATTTTTGTTTTGTTTTTCCAGCCTGTGTTGCTTTCATTCTTCCAGTTTCTATCTCAATTTCCCTTGTCTGTATTTTGACCTCCCCGCATGTATTCATATTCTTATCCAGCTCGTATTTCTTTCTTCCAGCTTGCATTTTCATCATTCCACCATCCATCTCCATTCTTCCAACCTATATTTCTGTTTTTCCAGCATGTATTTCCATTCCTCCAGCTAGCATTTATATTTTCCACCAAGCATTTATAGTCTTCCAGCTTGGCATTTACATTCTTGCCTCTCGTCTTCCCCGTCAAGGTCATGGGAGCGGTGCCTTCGCCTAACCACCGCCCCGCCTCGCAATTCTTGGTCTGAAATGCGAGGGTATGCCAGTGAATTGCAGGGAGAGGCGGGAGGGATAACGCAGGTGCCATTAGACCAAATTCACTGCTAATTCCTGGTTGAGGGTTAGAACCGTCTCCGGTCAGACATGATTACATTAATATTCTGTTCACTCGATTTGCATCCGTAATTAGGTTGGGCGGCATTATTTACGTGCCGGAGCTGTGCGGTGGTGCTTCCCGTGGGTGTAATAGAGAGGCGAACGGCAGTGTGTTATGTGTTATGCTTGCCGGATTAATATTTACCTGACGATCTGCCTTGTTAAGTATAAACACACACATGAAACGCGCAAATTTCACGCTGGGTGCGATTCTGTGTGTGTGTGTGTGTGTGTGTGTGTGTGTGTGTGGAAAAATTGTTAGTGGAATCCGATGACTTTTTGAAAATTTTCGATGTTTTCTCGTTTTTTTTTATAGGAATGATGTGATTATTCGATGTTTTCTCGTTTTTTTTTATAGGAATGATGTGATTACAGTGTGTGTGTGTGTGTGTGTTCAAACCTACAGAAACAAAGAAAAAAAAATTCGATGGTAACTTTTCTGTTCTTTAATAAAAAGAGCTTGATTATGAGAGAGAGAGAGAGAGAGAGAGAGAGAGAGAGAGAGAGAGAGAGAGAGAGAGAGAGAGAGAGAGAGAGAGAGAGAGAGAGAGAGAGAGAGAGAGAGAGAGAGAGAGAGAGAGAGAGAGAGAGAGAGAGAGAGAGAGAGAGAGAGAGAGAGAGAGAGAGAGAGAGAGAGAGAGAGAGAGAGAGAGAGTTTTTTTTTTTAGGGGTTACTGGAGGTCGGTAATAATGTTTCCCCAATTAAGTGACTTTTCCCTGCCGTGGTGTTAATGATGTGTGCTTCTGGAAAGTCTTGGCGTGTTACAGAGTCATGTGGTGCGCTGAAAAAAAAATAGAAAATGTGTTGTGGGTGTTTCTGGGATGCGCCAAGGTGTGTTGCCCTGGAGGTGAAGGTAAATTGTTGAGAAAAAAAAGGTGTGATGTTTATTTTTTTCTTTTCTGTTAGATGGTTAGTCATTTATCGAGTTTTGTGGTTTGTTTCTTAGTTTCTTTGCTACATAGTTTGGTAAGTGAAGGAAAATTGATGTTTTTTTTTTTTTTGCTTTATTTATTTATTTATTTTTTTGGTGAGTCTCGTGCATTCATTTCGTTAATTCTTCAGTGAGTTTATTTATTAGATATGTATTAAAATGAGGTTAAAAATTTATGAAAGTAATATTCATTTTTCTTCGCAAAGGCTCATAAGTTTACGTATTTTCTAAAATGAGATATATTTGCATTCTGTGTTTTAGGGTCAGGGGATATCAGATGTAATTATTCTCCCAAGTATAAAGTTGTATCTTGACCTGGAAAGGAAGTTAAAAGTTAATAGACACAACTTTTCTTTAATTTCTTTCTTTCGCTCGTAACTAATACTAATTAATATTTGTACATTATATAACGAATTAACAGAAAACACAATTCTTTACCCTCTATAAGAACGAGGTACGAGTATTATGGAGTACCGCTTAGCATTACATATATATAATGTAAGGTTTCGTCATCAGAGTTTGTAATATGAGGCGTCTTTTACCTGTACAAAATTACTTTCCTTAACGAGGGAATACAAAAAGTGCTAATGAGTTTCCTTCCCCTGGTACAAGTGGGCCTGGAGACGTTCTGGTCCACGGCAGCGTAAGGTAAGGAAATTGACTGTTTGCTTTACTAATTAGTGTACAAGTGTGTGTAAAAAGGCAGGTAGGGAGTCTGAAGTCTACTTGCTGCCCTGAAGGATGGAATATTAAAAGGAATACTATGGTTGGCATTCGTAAAGGAGTCAGCGTGGTGGGAGAGGAGGTAGCGGCGGCTCATGTGGCAATATTTCCACTGTGTCCTTTAACTTTCAAGGACACTGCTGAGAAAAGTCAAAGACGCGGAGGTAATGAAATTGCTGCCTACGAGGAGAGGAGGAAAGAAAGAGATAGAGAGAGAGAGGAAAAAAAAAAACTGTTGCTCGGTGATGTGCAATTAAATTTAAAAGAGAAATGAGAAAATGTCAAAAGTCAAGAGCCGTGTGTTGCTTTTTCTATACGTCTGAAGGAGTCTGCATATTCATTGTTGCTGGTGTGGGCGCCCGAACACTTGCTCTATAATGGAATCCTCATAATGACACTCCTGCTTAGATGGTACAATCAGATGCTGTTAGAATACGATTAAGATGCGTTTCTTTCTAATGCAAATACTCTTAAAAGAATCATTACTCGACTTAACGTACAATGGAGTCTTCGTAATGACGCTCTTACATGGATGGTAAAATAATACAGTAATAGAACTTGTAGGGAAATGCGCTTTTTTTTTTTCTCGTATATATATATATATATATATATATATATATATATATATATATATAATTGTGAAGGAAAGAGTCTTACATTCAACATACGTACCTTAAGTCGAACACTCCACAATTGAATCCTCGTCATATCTTTGTTATATATTTATAGACTTACATTATTCGACAGGTGCGGCCAATTGAACACTCATTTCTGTTGAATCCACGTAACAGTACGATTACATAAATGATAAAACGAGATAATCTAGGAATTCGTGGAAGACAGCCTTGCTACACACGTATTTGCGAAAAAATGTTTTGAGGAGGCAAGAAAGCACTTCCAGTGACACAAATGCAATAGATTGAGTGTTGTATTGAGCCTCTCCCACAACACAACACGCATTAAAGAATATAAGCATCAGGAAGTAACGAACAGTCTATAAGCAAGAAAGCACTTCCAGTGACACAAATGCAATAGATTGAGTGTTGTATTGAGCCTCTCCCACAACACAACACGCATTAAAGAATATAAGCATCAGGAAGTAACGAACAGTCTATAAGCAAGAAAGCAACAGCCTCTAGCAATATAAGTGGGATCGATTGAACACGTGTTGTATTGAGCCTCCCCCACAACACAACACGCATTAAAGAATAGACGCATCAGCAGATAACGAGGCCTTTCTTTATATAATACACTTAGAGTTTGTCAGGGCCGCAAACAATGGCCAATTTCACTACACGATAAATACGAATCTAATACCGAAGATGACAGTGAGTGAGGCTTAGTGTGATTGCGAGCCATTGCATCGAGACAAAATCATTGGCTCAGTCAGTAAGATGAGGGTGAATCAAGAGGGTTAATTGACCAGCAAGGCCTTCATGATTAATTTTGGATTTGTCGACCAGGGCAGTTAACACTCAGGAAAGTGACATTATGCAAGAAACATGTTCAGTACTGAAGGTTTATGCATTGTAGTTGTAGTCTTGTAGTGTGAATATTATAACAGGTGACAAGCATTGATTTGTGTTCCTTTGTGTAATCTCTGACGCCCTTGTGTGTGTGTGTGTGTGTGTGTGTGTGTGTGTGTGTGTGTGTGTGTGTGTGTGTGTGTGTGAAAGCTGCACGGATGTCAGCCACAATCATTACTCGTATTTCAGTGCAAGCTCTTCTTAGTCCATTGTTTTGAACCGGTAGAGACGCACCTTTGGAATCATAGAGAGAAAATTTATTATGTCAAACGTCTTGAGAAGGAGAAAAATAACAAAGCATCCAGAATACTGAGCTCAGTTATGTTAGCGAGCTGGCCTGACCCGCGCGTCCCGAGGGAGCAGTAATTGTAGCCAGAAGGAAAAACAGAGAAAGGCGGCCTGTTAAGAGGAGATAATTAAACGCCACACTGTGAGAGAGACACTCGGGGGAGGAAAAGTAAGGATGTCATAATGCTGCTGAAGAAATGAGAAAATTACTCTTCGCACTGAAAAAAATTTACCTAGAAAACCTTCCATGAACCGAATCAACCCGGGGACACTGACGCATTACACTCAGAAAATTTTGTATTAACCGAAGGTAGAGCATTGACTAAGCATATGATAGGTACCCGCTTCCCTTTAAGGATTTGCTGAGGCTTCGTGTTTTGAGGCATAAGGCTTCACCGCCGCCGCAGCTTCAGTAATAGACAGGCTGTCCACCGGTGACTGACAGCTGTGATTATTTCATCTCCGCCTCTTGCAATATTGAAAATAGGAAGAGGGAGGGAGAAATTGCGCTCACAGGAACACAGGCAGACGAAAAAGAGCCTTCCACTTGACCTGTTTTTTGGTGTGTGTGTGTTTTGTTCTGCTTCCTGCTCCTCTTGTTGACGTCACGCCCTCTGACCTTACGTGACGCCTGCTGACACACACACACACACACTAAAGAATCACACTCTTACCTCCCTCCCACCTCATGCAAGCACCGGTAACACCCATTAATTCAACATCAGACCAATAAATATACGAAAAATAACTTGGCATAAAAAAACAAAAACAAAACAACAACATTGACAGACATGTACATAATTCTTCAATAAACTGAACTTTTCCAATCGACGTATGAGAGAGAGAGAGAGAGAGAGAGAGAGAGAGAGAGAGAGAGAGAGAGAGAGAGAGAGAGAGAGAGAGAGAGAGAGAGAGAGAGAGAGAGAGAGAGAGAGAGAGAGAGAGAGAGAGAGAGAGAGAGAGAGAGAGAGAGAGAGAGAGAGAGAGAGAGAGAGAGAGAGAGAGAGAGAGAGAGAGAGAGAGAGAGAGAGAGAGAGAGAGAGAGCGAGCGAGCGAGCAATTAAGTCTTTCCACGAAGCTCCTCTTAGTGTTTAATCTCATCTGGCAAAGTGTCGAGAGATTCCGGTTTATGATAGTTTCCTTTCCTTCTATTTTATCTTATTTTTTCTTATATATTTTTAAATTTCCCGTTTCTCTCTCTCTCTCTCTCTCTCTCTCTCTCTCTCTCTCTCTCTCTCTCTCTCTCTCTCTCTCTCTCTCTCTCTCTCTATCTCTATATCTATCTTCTCTCTATCTATCTATCTCTATATCTATCTTCTATCTATCTATCTATATCTATCTTCTATCTACCTATCTCTATGTATCTATCTTCTATCTATCTATCTATCTCTCTATCTCTATGTATCTATCTATCTCACTGAAATTACAGTGGAGAGAGAGAGAGAGAGAGAGAGAGAGAGAGAGAGAGAGAGAGAGAGAGAGAGAGAGAGAGAGAGAGAGAGAGAGAGAGAGAGAGAGAGAGAGAGAGAGAGAGAGAGAGAGAGAGAGAGAGAGAGAGAGAGAGAGATCAATAATGCAAGACTTCAGAATCCCCACAGGAGAACACATGTAAGTAATTCCAATATTCCTTATCAATCTGTATTTCCCCTGACACTGAGTGGATATCTGTTTGGCTCCGGCCTTTGTGCACCGATGGATTTAAGTCGTTATTGATTGCGTTAACCGCGACCTGCTCCTCGTTACTGCGTGCGTCATCAATACACCTTTGCAGTGAGAGAGAGAGAGAGAGAGAGAGAGAGAGAGAGAGAGAGAGAGAGAGAGAGAGAGAGAGAGAGAGAGAGAGAGAGAGAGAGAGAGAGAGAGAGAGAGAGAGAGAGAGAGAGAGAGAGAGAGAGAGAGAATAATAATAATAATCCCCACGCATTTCATGATACTTAAAAATACACGCAAAAAAAATCAACTTACAAATTAATAATAATAATGATGATTACAACAGCTGCGATGAAACTAATGATGGTGTGATGATAATGATGAATTCTGCCTGACGTGGCTACACTGGGCATCATGGCGCAAGTCGAGATGATGATAACATTCGTGTGATTAACGAGCATCCCATTAGAGCGGTGGCGGGGCTTGAGTGCCGCGCGTAGAATGAAAAACGTACGAGTTCATTGTTTGGAGGAGGAGAGAAAAATCGGTCCGTGGATCTGCGTGAAGTTAAGTGCGTCGGGAGGAAGTTAATTTGGGTTTTAAGCGGGAAGTTAGTTCATTGACGTGGTGGTGGTGGTGGTGGTGGTGGTGGTTTTGTGATTAATTTGTGTGTGTGTTTATTGAATTCTATGTGAAGTGTTTGTTTAGTTATTTAGTCAGTCAGGTTGTTAGTGGGTTAGTTAATTCAGTTTCATATTTATTCATTTATTTATTCATCTGTTTACGTATTTGTTCAGAATGCTTTGTAGTTAAATCAGTTTGTTTATTCATCATTTTTTTTTTATCTATTTACGTATTTCCTGTGTTAATGAAATAGATGACCAGGTATTTGTTAATGAGTTTTGGTTCAGTGTTAAAGTAATTGGTTCTCGAATGTTTTCTCCGTTACTGCTGTTTTTATTCCTTTTTATTCGGTCGTTCGTACAAGTTTTTAGCACGAGAATTGTGCGAAGTTTTCCAGTGGATGGTCCTGATGTTTTGGTTTTTGTTCAATTCTCTGTGTGAGTTCGTGTTATTGCGTGCGCTGTGTCCCGCGTGGCTCGTGCTGTCGTGCTGTGCTGCTGTGCTGCTGTCCCCGTTTTCTGTTGCTGGTATTGTGTTTTGTTCTCGGCTCTCACAAGTTCCCCTTTTGTTGCTTTTCGTGTGTTGTTTTCTTTCATTATACGCAGTGACCTAATTATAACTTTATTTCTTCTCATTTGGCTGTCGTTAAACTTTTTTCCCCTAGTTTTTATCGATTTTCTTTTCTCTTTCTCGTTGTTTTATGTTATGGTCGATCTTTGTCTCCTTGTTGTGGTTGTTGCCTTTATGAGTAACTCGATGTTTTAAACTTTCTCATCTGTCGTGTTTTTCACAAGTTGGGCGTCTCCCATTCTTCGGCTTGTCTGGATAATTTCTATAATTTTTTTTTTTTTTTGCCATTTCGAAATCTTTATATTCTCGGCTTGAGTTACATTTCGCGTCAATCACGGAAACCAAAACTCTTGCCTCGGTAAAGGTCAGAAATTATATTTCAATGAGCACCTTTACCTGTTTGTACCTCGCCGTGTCACCAGGCAAGTGTGTTAATTTAAGTCTTACCAGTTACTTTTTTCGTCAAAGTTTGGTGGTAGCAAGAGTTTAGAAAAGTCATGCATAATGCTGCTCACTCACTGGAGAGGAAGGCTTATTGACATTGGTGACCTAAACAAAATATCAACCAATAAATTCACTGCTTTAAATAGTGTTAGCGCATTATTAAATTCAAATAAACAGAAAGAAGTTGAATTTCATAGTGATTATTCGAGAACTGACAACATCCACAATTTACCAAGCCCTGGAAGAACACAGAATAAATTAAATCACATTGCATTGATTTCATACACAATAAGAACCCCTTTGATCCATTGAAAACCTTGGTAGTCGTACATGCACTCTGGAAACATGTAGGAGAAGAAATATATATGAAGGCATTGAAACACATCTACAAAGAAAGCAATGTCGCCATCAAGCTACACGAGGTCAGCGAGGGAACGCCACTGAAGAAATATCAGACATGGCGTCTCTCTCTCTCTCTCTCTCTCTCTCTCTCTCTCTCTCTCTCTCTCTCTCTCTCTCTCTCTCTCTCTCTCTCTCTCTCTCGTTCAATATTTTCTTTTGAGTCTCTCTTTATTATTTTGTACTTTATCTTTATTTACCTCTTCATTCCGCTTTCGATCAGTGCATTGTATACTTCATTTGATTCTTTAAGTGTGTGTGTATGTTTGTATGTGTGTGCGTGGGTGTGTGTGTGTGCAGCATACTTATGTCTTTATTTCTCTTCTTTGTCTGTTGGTGGTGTAACTTATTGCCTCCCGTCTGTTAAACTTCCACTGTCTCTCTGCCAATCGGTCTTCTCAGTTCATTTTCCTGCAGTTACAATAATATCTACCTGGCGTGGGTTTAAGAGACACATTCACCTGTGTCTCAACGTCCTTTGTTATCTATTTCTGTGTTTCATAAGCTCCCTGTGTTGCCAAATGCCTTCGGTGGGGTAGTTTGGCGAGATAGTGAAATGCGGCAAGATGTCACCGTAGACTTTTGCGCGCTTTCAAATGGTGCGTCAATGCGACAAGTCAGTGTGTTCCGATAACTCTCTCTCTCTCTCTCTCTCTCTCTCTCTCTCTCTCTCTCTCTCTCTCTCTCTCTCTCTCTCTCTCTCTCTCTCGTACGCCACGAGTGACTGACTGGTTTTACAAATTAGCAGTGTGGGTGGAGTGCTTGTCATTTCTGTGTGTTTATTTATGCCATCCACGGCGCGCGTTACAGTAATGATCGTGAGAGAGAGAGAGAGAGAGAGAGAGAGAGAGAGAGAGAGAGAGAGAGAGAGAGAGAGAGAGAGAGAGAGAGTTGCGTGGGAAGGTTGAAATAAGTGATATACCTGTCGGTCAACAAAGAAAGAAAATTAGAGGAAGAGAGAATAGGAGAGTTCAGATGAGGTGGAATGAAATGAGAATGGGAAAGACTGGAGAGGAGAAGAGGAGGAGGAAGAGGAGGAGAACAACAAATAACGGTAAAGGAATAGAAGAAATATACAAAGAAGAGAAAGACCAGGACTAGAGAGGAGGAGGAGGAGGAGGAGGAACAGAAGGGGGCAGGACATGAGAGTAGCGAGGGCAGACTAAGGAAAACTTCTCCTGAATGGGAAAACTTTTGTAAAGATTATTTTGTTGATCGTCGCCTTTATGGAAGTGAGATTTGAGGCGAATGAATATTTCCTCTCCTTTTCTTTTGAACGCGGGACATGAAAGCCACCGCTGAGAGAGAGAGAGAGAGAGAGAGAGAGAGAGAGAGAGAGAGAGAGAGAGAGAGAGAGAGAGAGAGAGAGAGAGAGAGAGAGAGAGAGGCAGTTTGTTGCAGCCTCCTTTTTTGGTAGTCACGAGAAGCTCAAGTTTATAGTTTGATAGATATTGAGTTACTGTACACAGGAGGTAGTTGAAAATATATCTTTGTACATTGCTTTAAAGTGGAGCTGAATGTGCAGTGACTTATTGAATTGTTTGAGCATTTTGAAATTAAAGATATATGAAATGCTACCACCATCACCACCACCACCACCACCACCACCACCTCCTCCTCTGTCCTCACAATAAACTCGCTCCTTACTTTTCTCTTTTAGTAATTGCTCAAGCGAAAATATGGCGGGTGTATCGTTTGCATTTACTCAACTGCTTCACCTCACTTCAGTTAATTGTTTTTCGTTTCGTTTTTTTGCTAATGAAGGTAATTTCAATCTTTCTTCATATATATATATATATATATAAAAAAAAAATCTTTCCTGTTTTTTTACACTTAGTTGCATCTGGTTTCGCTTAAATTGATATTGTGATTTTAAAAGGAGCTTGACTCAGTTACGAAAATTTAAATGTCTGTTTTCCCAATGTAATTAACTTGGTAAGGATCAATTGAATTTTACTCTTCGCTTCCTCCGCCATCATGAGGTCAGACACACACACACACACACACACACACACACACACACACACACACACACACACACACACACAAGAGATGAACGTGTGTGTTGCGTGAACGTTATGTCGAATAGTGGAAAAGGATGAAAATGAGACTGCTGATAAAAAAAAGAAAAATACTTGAAATGCAATTATGTGCATAGGAAGATAGAAATACACCAAAAAGAGGAGGAAGAGGAGAAACAAGAACTGGAGATAATAACATAAGATAATAAGATAATTAAGATAAATAAAGAGAAGGAAGAGTAGGAGTAGCAGGAGAGATACAATGAAGTTATGAACAGAGGAATAAAGTAAAAATTCGCAAAAATGTTACAACGAAAGCTTACATTACTTTAAATAATTTACAGTTCCCACGCACAATAACGCGCTGTCTGTCACCGCCTCTGTACCTCACAACTCTCTTTGACCACTGAAGATGAAGCTTTCACTATAGACTGGTAACAAGGGCTGCACATCGTTGCATGTTGAGAGAGAGAGAGAGAGAGAGAGAGAGAGAGAGAGAGAGAGAGAGAGAGAGAGAGAGAGAGAGAGAGAGAGAGAGAGAGAGAGAGAGAGAGAGAGAGAGAGAGAGAGAAAACCTATCATAGGTTCGGATCTATATGAAGTATTCGTGACCCAAAGAGTTTTTTCCGCTTAACTAAAGGTTTCTGATGCTCCCTTTTGTTCCCTTTGTTGCCACGAGAGGGCATTGAAAGCTTTAGCACTGGGAAAAATGTTCATGATTGAGAGGCATTGCATTGAGAAGCTTGCTGCGTGCTGGGGCGTGTCGTGGCTTGGCTTGGCTTGGCTTGGCGGGGTGAGGGATGCTGTGGGCGTGTGGAGAAGAGAAGGGTGCGGGAAGGGTGTGCTTGGTTCGTTGCGTGGGGGAAGTTGGAAAGGTGAAAGGGGGTGTGTTAGTCTGAAGGGCTGCGGGTGGTGTGCTGTCAGGGGAGGTGGTGTGTGTGGCTGCTCTACACACACACACACACACACACACACACACACACACACACACACACACACACACACACACACACACACACACACACACACACACCATCGCCCTATATCAACACTAGTCGGCATGATAAACAGGCGCTCGTGGCTTTGTGCACGTATATATGTGTGTGTGCGTGTGTGCGCCTGTGTGTATCATGTTTGTGTGTTTGTGTATGTGTGTGTTGTTGTTTGTTTGTTTGTGTCCTTTTACTTTTGCTTTTACTCATCTCTCTTTATTCTCTCGTTTTGTTTTCTCGATCCATGTGTATTCACAGGAACCGCCTTCTGTATTTTCATTCTAGATATACGCAGAAAAAAACAAAAAAGGAAGAAATATCTCCCTAAAAACGCTTCCGCGGAATTGCTAAATATTTCCGCCTGGTCAGAAGAAGGCGGGTCACCGTCAAACAAACAAACAAAAAAAAAAAAAAAAGGTTGAAATCGGCGTGAGGTCAAATACCGGAAACGCTCCTTGCGCCATAACAATAAAAAAAGAGGAAGAGAGCGACACTGAAAGAGAAAAAAAAGGAAAAAAAAATAGGAAACAGACGGCAGATGCTACGGAAACTATGACAGAGGACTCTCGGAAAGCGCAAGGGGAGGAAAGGCGGAGACAGAAGGTGAAGTACTCATAAGAGAAGCGAGAGGGAAGCAAGAGGAAAGCGAGGTGGAAGCGAGAGACACATTATAACAAAAGCGAGCGAGTAATGCTGTGCTAGGGAAGCGCGCGGTGAAGGGACGCCAGAACGGACAAGACAGCGCGAGCAGAAATATGAAGGAATAAGAGAGAGAAATGTGCGGTAAATGACAGTGTAGAGAGAGAGAGAGAGAGAGAGAGAGAGAGAGAGAGAGAGAGAGAGAGAGAGAGAGAGAGAGAGAGAGAGAGAGAGAGAGAGACGGATGAAAAGTAGAAACGAGACAGGTAATGTGACGCGGAGATGACACGGCGAGGCTTGGTAAGAAAAATGTCTGAAAAAATAACAGTATTGCACAAAATAACCATAAAAAGAATATATATAAAAAAAAATGACAAACACTGCGGTGGAAAAAAAAAATAGGGCAAAAAGTCGAGAAACTGACAGAAAAAGAGAGAAAATGGAGGAAAATGGAAGGGAATGACGGAAATGACAGGGCGAGACTCATAGGAAATACATGTGGGGAAATACATGAGGTAGGGAGCGTGACAGGGAGAAGGAGGGAAAACTGACAGAGGGAGACCGAGGAAGACAGGAAGAGAGACAGAGCTTGGCAGTTAGAATTGAGACGTTATGTAGAATAGTTTAAAATATTGATAAGAACACAGGAACATAAGAAATAAGGGGGCGGGGAAAGCTGCAAGAAGCGACCAGGCTTACACGTGGCAGTCCCTGTATGAAGTATACCTACCTATTCCCACTATCATCCCCTTAGTATGATAAAGGAATATACATAGAAATAATAATGAGAGAGGCAGAGAAACACACTAAACACAAACAAATGAACAAAGCAAACAAACAGATACAGAAAACAAAAGAAAATATATACGTGAAAAAAAAGAACACAAATAAAACAGAAGAAGCGTATACTGAGATCTAGGAAGCCCAACAAACGGAAACAAACACGACGCTAACAAACGAGAAAACAAACACGAGGGAGAGTGGCGGGAGCAGAAACAAAAGCAAACAGGAAAACAAACAAGCGTTAAAAGCGAGCAGAATAAAACCAGGAAGAAGTGCAGGTAAGGAGGAAGGGGAGCGGGAAGTGGACAAGAGAGAGAGAGAGAGAGAGAGAGAGAGAGAGGGGGGGGGGATAACGTAACAGTGGTACGAGATGATGTAAAGTGACTAACTCTTCCTCCTCTTCCTCTTCCTTCTTTCCATTTCTTCCTCTATTCAGTTACGCCGAGAGAGAGAGAGAGAGAGAGAGAGAGAGAGAGAGAGAGAGAGAGAGAGAGAGAGAGAGAGAGAGAGAGAGAGAGAGAGAGAGAGAGAGAGGGGGGGAGATAACGTAACAGTGGTACGAGATGATGTAAAGTGACTAACTCTTCCTCCTCTTCCTCTTCCTCTTCCTTCCCTTCTTTCCATTTCTTCCTCTATTCAGTTACGCAGAGAGAGAGAGAGAGAGAGAGAGAGAGAGAGAGAGAGAGAGAGAGAGAGAGAGAGAGAGAGAGAGAGAGAGAGAGAGAGACTATACAAGATATGAAAAAAGGAGAGGCGGGGCGAGGTGAGACGAGGCGAGGCGAGAAGGGAAACTCTGCGTCAACAAGGAGCTGGAAGGGAGTGGCGCCAAGGAGACTGAGCTAATACGGGGCTATGGGAGGCGAGGCGAAGGCTGTTACCGGGACAATATTGACGAATGACCACCCCAGAAAAAATACAGAACGACTCCACAAGAGCAAAAAAAAACTCGTCCTGTTAGTTGTTCGTATTTGTTCTGTTTTTAGCGTCCGTCTTTTCCCGAGTTCTCCATTTATTTTCCTTCCTGTGCCATGTGACTTACTGGGGAATAAAATGGGGTGTTTTTAGTTGTATCTGTGTATAATTTGATAAGTTTAGCATTATCATTAGCTTCATTTGGGGAAACATTCTTTTTACAGCTCTCTCTCTCGCCTCTCTCTCTCTCTCTCTCTCTCTCTCTCTCTCTCTCTCTCTCTCTCTCTCTCTCTCTCTCTCTCTCTCTCTCTCTCTCTCTCTCTCTCTCTCTCTCTCTCTCTCTCTCTCTCTCTCTCTCTCTCTCTCTCACGTCCCCTCTTCCCTATCACCTCAGCATCGCGCCAAGGACAGAAAAAGGCGGGGAGAGGAGAGCACGTCGCCTTCACCTCGCTAATGAACGGTGTGACTTATTACTTTCCGTGTGAGGGGACAAGCGAGAGTCCTGGCTGCTCTGTGTGCGTGTCCTGTCCGCCCTCCCCCCTTGTTTGTTGTTCCGCCCTGCTTTATAGTTTACTCGTGTTAACCTCCTGCCTCTTCATGGTCGTCTGGAGAGGGTGCAGGGAAGGGAATGTTATGCCACGTACTCCCGCGAGATGTTTAAATGGAGTTGTCGCCATGGACCGATGCTTCTCTCTCATAGACTTTCAGGTTGTGTGTGTGTGTGTGTGTGTGGTGCCTTTTCTCTTTTCTGCTTCATGGTTTTGTGTCATTTACTGGATATTAAGCTTTTATTATAGAAAAAGCGTATTGTTCTAGAAAAAAAAATGAATTGGGTCGAAAAATTCACTTAGATTAATGTTATGTTTACGTGTTGCATTCACAATAAGCGAAAGAACTCGTTACTCTTATTACAGAAAAAAAAAAGATATACTTCACTAGTTCGGAAAAAAAAGGTGCATAATTATGAAAAAAAGTCGGTAAAAATGTGCCATATTGTAAAGGGCGCTGTAAAAGTAGCAATACAAAAATCTCATCGTGCAAAATCCTTCATCTCGTTCACGTCTATTTCTGTGCACATTAATTAATATGAATGGACACCTTCATTTTTATTTCCCCTTACTTTCCATGGCTTAGCGGCATTATAAAACTGTATGGACATTTTTTTCCCCTGTCTTTTTTATTGCATCGATTTCTCTCCTTCTCTCCCCTCCCCTCCTCTCCTGAACACACACGAGAGAGAGAGAGAGAGAGAGAGAGAGAGAGAGAGAGAGAGAGAGAGAGAGAGAGAGAGAGAGAGAGAGAGAGGAAAAAAAAGCCTGTTTCACCCGACTGTAAATTTTGCGAGGGAGGGAATGTAACCGTGTAACCGTTTCGTTGCATTTTCCTTCACCCGCGCTGGCAAACAGGATTTCCTTCTCATAAAAATATAGAGCGAATAATACCTTCCTCCTACATCCCTTTCCTTCTTCTGTTCCTCCTCCTCCTCCTCGTGTCTCAAGAACCCTTTGTATCGACAAAAGAAAGAGCGAGTGAGAGAGGGAGAGGAACGAGGAGGAAGAGAATGGGAAGAAAAAAAGAAATATATGTCCGGGAAATTATAAATACCCCTAGGACGCCATGACAGTTTGATTAAATAAGGCGTTATAGCATCTTTGTTTACCTGGCAGAAAGACTGGAATTTCGTGGCCGGCTTCCTTCCCTCGTTTTCCTGCTGGGGGAGGGTGCAAATGGATGCCGCGCCGCCCTGGGATGAGTGATGCCCCTCCAGTAAGCTGTGACGCAGGAGCAGGGCAAGATAAAGGTTCTGTGCCAGGCGAGGTGTCAGTAAGCTCTTCAGGGATCTCAGGTGATGTCTGAGAGGAGGAGGAACAGTGCAGATTGTAGGGGAGGAAAGGAAAGGTAATATCTTAGTGTTTAGCTGAGTTTGGAAATACGTGTAGTTTGGAGAATAAAGGAGACATGTTAGTGGTAAGTTATGAATGTCGTGTTTGCAGTTCATGAAGAAAATAACGAAGGTTTTACTGTTAAGCTCATTTTGGAAACGCGTCTGGTTAGGAGGATAAAGGAGTAATGTTAGTGGTGAGGTATGAAAGGTATATTTACAGCGAAAGCGAGGGTTTAGTTTGAAGTTCATAAAGGAAATAAGTTTAACAGAGTATCAGGTTCAGAAGGAATGTAAGCCCGTTAAGAAAAGAACGGTGGTTTGTATCAAGTTCATGAAAAGAAAAAAAAAAAAAAAATAGAAAAATAGAAAGCGAAGGGGTGGATGTTACGGGAAAGCTCAAATGGAAAACAAATTAAGGGGAAGGTAGGAAGCGAGCGGGAGATTCAAAAAGGTAAAAAAATAGTGTAGGGTGTGGAGTGTGAGCACAAAAGTTTAAAACGGGGGAGAAATGAAGGGGAAGGAAGGGAGGAGGGGTGGTGGCGGCAAGTTTAAAGGGAAAGCGATATTGCAGGGGAGGAAAGTACCAGGTATAACTTAATAAAGGTAAAGCTTCATGCCACCTTCCTTTTATGTTCAAATTATTATTACATTCTATAAGCATATTACTATTCTTTTCTATCACTAATGTACTAATATAACCCGTCATGATTCTGTAATTCATAAGTATCCTAAGCACATTTTTATTATTATTCGTTTCCTTTACCTTATTAATCTCTAGTGAGGTTGGCAACATTCATATTATCATTATTACAATCAGATAATCACCTCTATTACTATTTGTTTTCC